>NW_025049106.1:0-26533 GCF_019279795.1 Protopterus annectens | reverse complement strand
CAGTTGATGTTTTAATCTATTTGCAAATTACTTTTTTCTTAATGACCAAGGGTATTGTGGGGGGATCTACTTTTCTTTGTCGAAATTTCATTATTTTGAAAAAGAAAAGTAGAGGACCACTTACGTTAAAGTGCACTTAAACAAAAGTGCACTTACGGGAATATCGGTTCAACAAACCGATAAAACACAAAGGAAAGACAAAAAAACACTGTTTTGCAGGGCGGCAAGGCCCCCCCCTGCACCCCCCACACCCCCGCTACTTAAATATACTATCTCGGAGATCACACTACAGTGGGGAAACAGGTAAATTCCCTTTTCCCCACTGTAGTGTGCTTCGGCACTACAGTGATTCCTGTTTTGTTTCTTTACTGGTTTGTTGAACCGATATTCGTGAAAATACACTTTCGTTTAAGTGCACTTTCGTATAAGTGGTTCTCTACTTTTCTTTTTCGAAATAATGAAATTTCTACAAAGAAAAGTAGACCCATTGTGGGGGAACCTCTGAAGGTACTGCAGGTATTTAGTAGTTCAGTAAGAAGTCATCATCAAAAGTAATTCTGCAAGGAGAAACTTTTAGTTATGTACTTACCATAACTTCGGATGTATGGGATCCATCTCGCCTACATTCATAACTGATGGGCTCGGAGCCGATCCCTCAGCTCCGACTCAGCCACTATATAGTAGAACGAAGTCTCTAATTGGCTGGGCTACCCCTTATCCCAGAATGCACCACGCCTGCTTCCCCAGATCTTGTTTGTTCGCTTTTATATACCTACATCCAGGCACAGAAACATACCAACAACTGTAACAAACTAAAGTCCTTCAAGAGAAAAACTCAGTAAGTAGCAACATTTCCTCTAAGTCCAATGGGAAGGGGGAAGGAATGTATGTAGGCGAGATGGATCCCATACATCCGAAGTTATGGTAAGTACATAACTAAAAGATGTAATGGGATCCTATCTCGCCTACATTAATAACTGATGGGACAGCATCCCTAGCACCTAAATCCCGGGTGGCTCATTGGAAAACACTCCTGAGAACTGTGGAACCAAAGGAAGCTCTACCTCGAGAAGCCACATCTATCTTGTAATGAGAAATAAAGGTGTGCGGAGAAGTCCAGGTAGACGCCGCACTGATATCATCTATCGATAATTTGGAGTGAATGCTACAGAAGTAGCCATTGCCCTGGTAGAATGAGCCTTGACTGGGAATGGTAGCTCTTTGCCGGACTGTGAATAGATGAAGGAGATGCAATCTTTAATCCATTTGGCTATGGTGGTTTTAACCACCGGTTGACCCAACCTATTTTCTGCAAAGGTCACAAACAGCTGATCTGACTTTCGTGTCTGATTGGTCCTACTTAAATAAAAACGCAGTTATCTGTGAACATCCAACTGATGGAAAATATATTCTGCGCTATTGGAGAATTTGGGAAAAAACACCGGGAGCTCCAAGGATTGTTGAATGCATAAGGGGAATGCTACCTTGGGCAAGAAAGAAGGATTTAACTTGAGAGACACTATGCTTTTGTGAAAAGTCAAATAAGGAGGATTAGAACAGAGAGCCTGAAGCTCTAAGACCCGCTTGGCAGAGGTTATTGCCACCAAAAAAGCGGTTTTCCAAGATAGAAATTTTAAATCACAAGTAGCTGCTGGTTCAAAGGGATGGGCAGTTAAGAAGCTAGAACCATATTCAGATCCCAAGGGGGCACAGGATGGGCTATTGGGGGCCGAAGGAGCCACGCTCCTTTAAGGAAAGATTTGCAAAGCCTGTTTGCCATTAAGGAAGGCTCAAAGGAGACATGAAAATTAGAGATAGCTGCCAGTTGGACTTTAATTGTGGAAACTGAAGAGCCCAAATGAAACAAAGAAGCCATGAATTCTAAAACCTGAGGTACTGGGGTGGTAAGGGGATCTATACCTCGTTGCTGGGCCCAAAGAGCAAACCTCTTCCACTTGCTGGAATACAGTTTAATAGTGGAAGGTTTGTGAGAAGAGGACAAAATGTGGATGACGTCTAGAGAAAAAGAGTTATCTCTGACTAAGGTTGGAAGCGGAGTAACCAAGCGGCCAACCTCAAGGATCTGAGGGATGGGTGAGACTGTCCCAACTGATGAGTCAACAGGTCGGGCACTAGGTCCAGAAACCATGGGCCCTCCACCGCATACCTCAGAAGGAAGGGGAACCAAACCTGACGAGGCCAGTGTGGAGCGATCAAAATCATGTCGCTCCCTAGATAAATCCCCTTCTGTATCACCTTCGGGAGAAGGGGAACCGGAGGGAAGGCGTAAAGTAGACCGGGGGGCCAACTGTGAGCTAGAGCGTCCCAGGGAATCTGCCCCTGAGAGGGAGTCAGAGTGAAGAAGTCCCTGCATTTCGCATTGTGAGGACTGGCGAACAAGTCGCAACAAGGAGGCCCCACTTGGCGAAGATGTTTGCAGCCACCCTGTCGTTGAGGGACCACTCGTGGGGTAACAGAAGAGTTCTGCTCAGCCTGTCTGCAATCACATTGGATTTCCCGGGAATGTGCGTTGCCACTAGGAAACGCTGGGTAGAAATCGCCCAATGCCACACTCTCATGGCTTCTCGGCAAAGAGGGTAGGACTTGGTTCCACCTTGCTTGTTTATGTACCAGACTACCGACATGTTGTTGGATAGGATCGCAATAGTACCCCGTGGAAGAGCATGATGAAGTGCTTGCAACACCAGTAGCACCGCTCTCATTTCCAGGATATTGATATGTAAGTGCGTTTCGTGAGCCTGCCACGTGCCTTGGACAGACCTGTCCAGATAATGACCCCCCCCCACCCTGTCTGGGAGGCGTCCGTGGTCACCATGGCGACGGGAGGCTGAAGGGTAAAGGGTCGCCCCTGGTCCAGGTTGGACCGAAGCAGCCACCAATGTAGGTCCCGACGGCAAATTTCGGTAATGTGGACCAAATGGTTCAGGGGAAGTTCCTGAAAAGACCATTGAACCAACAGTAGCCATTGCAGCACCCGCATGTGCAGCCTGGCTAAGGGGACTAGTAGAATAGTCGAGGCCATCGTGCCCAATAACTGCAGAATCAGTCTGGCCTGAACTCGTGATCTGGGTAACAGGGTTTGAACCTGAGACTGCAGGACCTGAATCCTTTCTACAGGCAAGAATGCCCGCATTCTTCTTGTGTCTAACTCTGCGCCTATAAATGTAATACGCTGAGACGGCTGCAGCACAGATTTTCCCCAATTGAACGTGATTCCTAGTGAATGACCCAAACTGACTGTGGTCATAAGAGCCCGAACTAATAGATGCTTGGAGGTGGCAGTAAGGAGCCAGTCGTCTAGATAGGGAAACACTTGGAATCCTGGACTTCTCAAGTGAGCTGTCACCACTGCCAGACACTTGGTGAACACCCTGGGGGCTGTGGTGAGACCAAAGGGCAGTGCTCAGAACTGGAAATGACTGGTTCCCAGGCGGAAGCGTAAATGACTCCTGGACTCTTGACTTATCAGAATGTGATAGTAAGCGTCCTTGAGATCTATGGAGCACATCCAGGCATCCTTCTCCAATAACGGGAGAATGGGCTGAAGGGTGACCATTCGGAATTTGGATTTTTTTACAAAGCGATTCAATGAGCTGAGGTCCAAAATGGGCCTTAAGTCCCCTGTCTTTTTGGCACCAAAAATAGTCTTGAGTAAGTTCCTGATCCAATCTGGTCGGCGGGGACAGGCTGGATGACTCCTTTTCTTAGCAGCTTTGAAACCTCGACCGCTGCTTGATCCCACTGACTGGGTGGCACATCCGGGATTTTCCTGATAGGAAGAAGGGGGATTTTGGTGAAAGGGATGAGATAGCCTCCGGTTATGGTTCGGAGCACCCACTGATCCTTGGTGATAGATTCCCAAGCCTGTGGGTGTTCCGCAAAATGACCCCTGACTGGCTCCGGAGATGCGCAGTCGGGCCACGTCTCAGGGACGGGGAGCGTAGGATGGACCACGAAAGGAATCGCGGTCTCCAGAGTTACGGGGGCCTCTGGGGCAGCGTCTTCCTGAATCCCCCCCTGCCTCTAGAGGGGGGATCACTCGGTGGAGTAGGGAAAGACCTTTGAGATTTCCTGAACTTTTAGTTATGTACTTACCATAACTTTAGATGTTTGGGATCCATCTCGCCTACATTCTGTACTGATGGGTTCGGAGCCGGTCCCTCGGCTCCGACTCGCACGCTTATGCTATAGAGCGAAGCCTCTTATTGGCTGAGCTATTCTCTATCCCAGGATGCACCACCACTAATCCCCCAGATCTTGTTTGTCCGCATTCATGCACACATACATAACTTGTTTATATAACATTGCCAGATGTTTCAAGATGAAACAATAGGATTCGGACCGTCCGATCTCTTCTGATCTCCAAGGAAGGGGGAAGGAGGGTGGGTTATTAGAATGTAGGCGAGATGGATCCCAAACATCTAAAGTTATGGTAAGTACATAACTAAAAGATGTTATGTGATCCTATCTCGCCTACATTCTGTACTGATGGGACAGCGTCCCTAGCACCTAAATCCTGGGTGGCTCACTGGAAAACACTCCTGAGCACCGTGGAACCAAATGAAGCTCGCCCCCGAGATACCACATCCAATTTGTAGTGGGAAATGAAAATGTGCGGGGAAGACCACGTGAGTCAAGCAGCACAAATGTCACTAATGGCAAGCTTAGAATGGAATGCTATTGAAGTAGCCATAGCTCTTGTAGAGTGAGCTCTGACAGAGGTCGTAAGCTCTTTATTAGAAGAGGAATAAGCTTGACTAATACAGTCCCTGATCCATTTGGCAATAGTGACCTTTGTGACGGCTTTGCCCAACTTATTATCCGAAAAGGACACAAACAATTGATCTGTTTCCCTTGTTTGTTTGGTCCTATCTAAATAAAAACGCAATTGCCTGTGGACATCTAATGTGTGGAATATGTATTCCGCTTTGTTTGAGTACTTTGGAAAGAAAACTGGAAGTTCTAATGACTGTTGTAGACAAAAACTAGAAGAAACTTTAGGGACAAAGGATGGATTTGGCCTGAGAGATACTCTATCTTTGTGAAAAACCAGGTATGGAGGTTTTACAGACAAATCTTGAAGCTCTGAAACCCTTCTGGCAGAAGTAATCGCGACTAGAAAGGCAGTTTTCCACGATAGAAATTTCAAATCACATGTTGCTGCCAGTTCGAAGGGGGAGGAAGTTAAGGCACGTAACACCACATCGAGATCCCATGGAGGAGCAGGATGAGAAATCGGAGGTCGTAAAAGCGCAGCACCTTTCATGAAGGTCTTACACAATCTGTTGCTCATTAAAGGTGGGTTTATAGATTCATGAAAATTGGAAATAGCTGCCAATTGAACCTTGATGGTAGAGACTGAAGAACCTTGATTGAATAGGGAAGTTAGAAATTTCAGGACTTCCGATACAGGAATAGTGATGGGATCCAGGCCCCGGAGCTGAGCCCAAATAGCAAATCTCTTCCATTTGCTAGAATACAATTTCTTAGTGGCAGACTTGTGGGCCGAAGATAAGATATGTATGACTTCCGGGTCTAAGGTATGATTCCTGACCATAGTCGGAAGAGGAGGAGCCAAGCTGTTAATTTCAAGGTGTGGAGGGACTGGTGGAGTAGTCCCGACTGATGAACTAATAGGTCTGGGATCTGATCCAGGAACCATGGACCATCCAGTGCATATTTCCGAAGATAGGGGAACCATACCTGACGAGGCCAGTAAGGAGCAACTAAGATCATTTTGCTCCCCAAGTGAAACGCCTTTTGGATCACTCTGGGAAGGAGGGGAACTGGGGGAAAAGCGTATAGCAAGCCGGTGGGCCAAGGATGGGCTAGTGCGTCCATAGGGCTCTCTCCCGGAGCTGGAGTGAGGGAGAAGAACTTTTTGCACTTCGCGTTCAGCGGGGTTGCGAAGAGGTCGCAACAAGGAATTCCCCATTTGCTGAAAATCTGAGTTGCCACCGTATTGTTCAGAGACCACTCGCTAGGAGAGAGGATAGTTCTGCTCAGTCTGTCGGCTATCACATTGTACTTGCCAGGGATATGAGTCGCCACTAGAAATCGTTTGGTCGACACTGCCCATTCCCAAACTCTCATGGTCTCTCTGCAAAGGGGGTAGGATCTGGTCCCTCCCTGCTTGTTCAGGTACCAGACTACTGACATGTTGTCGGAGTGAACGGCAATTACGCCCTGAGGGAGGTAATCGTGAAGGGCTTGTAGGGACAGAAACACCACCCTCATTTCTAAAATGTTGATATGAAGGAGGCTCTTCCGAATGCCATTTGCCTTGGACTGACCTGCCCAGGGAATGCCCCCCCCACCCCATCTGGGAGGCGTCCGTAGTCAAAGTGGCCACAGGAGGAGGTGGAACAAAGGGTCGTCCCTGATCCAGATTGGAGGGCACCAGCCACCAGCGAAGGTCCCGTTTGCAGGTTTCCGTGATCCATATGAGGTGACTGAGAGGGAGATCCTGAAAGGACCACTGTGTTGAAAGAAGCCACTGGAGAATTCTCATGTGCAACCTTGCTAGGGGAACTAGAAGAACCGTGGCGGACATAGATCCCAATAGCTGCAGGGCCATTCTGGCTGGGGCTTTGGATCTGAGAAGTAAGGCTCGAACTTGAGCCTGTATGGTTTGTATCCTTTCTGTAGGAAGATAGACCCGCATTCAGTTTGAGTCTATCTCTACTCCGATTAATCTTATGCGTTGAGATGGCAGCAACACAGACTTTGGCCAATTGAAGGTGATTCCAAGGGATATTGTGGCTTGTAGGCTCTGCAATAGTAGATGCTTGGAGGTGGCAGTTAGGAGCCAGTCGTCTAGATACGGAAACACCTGGAATCCTAGACTTCTCAGGTGAGCAGTCACGACCGCCAAACATTTGGTGAACACCCTGGGGGCTGTGGTGAGACCAAAGGGCAGCGTGCAGAACTGAAAATGACTGTCTCCTAGGCTGAAGCGCAGATGTCTCCTGGACGCCTGATGTACCATGATGTGGTAATAAGCGTCCTTGAGATCTATGGAGCACATCCAAACACCTTTCTCCAGCAGTGGGAGAATGGATTGTAGGGTGACCATTCGGAACTTGGACTTTTTGACTGAAAGATTTAGAATGCTGAGATCCAAAATGGGCCTCAAGTCCCCGGTCTTTTTTGGCACCAAAAAGAATCTTGAGTAAGTCCCTAATCCGATCTGGTCTGGGGACCGGTTGGATGACTCCTTTTTGAAGCAGCTTTGAGACTTCTAAGGCTGCAATTTCCGTTGACTGGGTGGCGGGTCCGGGATTTTCTTGGACGGAGGTGGGAGTGAGAAAAGGGAATGGCGTAACCTCCGCGATAATTCAAGCACCCATCGGTCCTGAGTGATACCTTCCCTGGCTTTTAGGTGCCTCGAACGACCCCGACTGGCTCCAGAGCTGCACAGTCGGGCAATCCCTCAGGGATTGTGAAAGGCTGAAGAGCCACGAAAGGACTCGCGGTCTCCAGTGTTGCGGGGGCCTCTGCCGCCTCTGGGACGGCGTCTTCCAGAAGAATTTCCCTCCTCTGCCTCTAGAAGGGGATCGTCCTGCTGTGAGGGATAAGACTTCTGAGATCTACGGAACCACATTTTCCCTCCTCTTTAGCCTTGGGGTAAGGCCGAAGGGAGTGGAAAATCGTGCCCCACGGCAGTCAAAGTCTTACCTTCTTGCTCGCAGCGGTCAATGTGTCCTTTACCTTGGGTCCAAACAAAGAGGACCCATCAAAGGAGCGTCGGCAAAGGAAGACTTGAAGGCTTCCGCAAAATGACACAGGCGGAGCCAGGCTTGCCTCCAGAGAGCAATACCTGTACCCGCTCTACTCGCCTCGGCCGCATAAGAAATGAGCCTCATGGACGAGTTTGATATGGATGACAGCGTAGCCAACTGAGAGCCAACCGTCTGGGCCAGCTGCTCAGGTAGGTTATCCAAGAGGGTATCTGAAAGCTCCTTGATCAGATCCCTCTGAAACCTGGTGAAGTGCGTTAAGTAGTTCAGGGATCTTAAGGTAAAGGCCGCTGAACTGAGGATGCGCCACCGCATCGATCCATGCTCCTAGACTCCTTATTAGGAGGATGGACGGACGTCGAAGCCTCTGCTACATCTTGTTTGGTAGCAGATGCCACCACCAAGGCATCTACAGCCACACCTTTCGTCAAAAACTCCTTCTCTGGGGGTGCTGACAGGAACTTATTTGGGCGAGCAGGCACCGGTTCCACAGAGTCTGGGTGTTCCCACGCCCTTCGACAGATCAAATCTAGGAGCTTTGGAGACACCCAGGAGGCGGAGGGCTGAGACCCGAAGAACTTAAGGAACACCGACTCGTCAGCAGAAGGGGGTTTGGAATGCCAGCCGCCTCGTTGTTTGAGGGCTTCCAGGATGTCTGCAAAGGAGACATCATCTGAGGACGACTTAGGGGACCCCTCTGCATCATCAAGATCAGTGTCTGACGTGAGAGACTCATCGGGGGAGTCAACGTGCTTCCTCTTGCTCGATCTTTTCCTTGGGGGTTCCTCCGAAGAAGCTTCGGAGGGACCTCCAGGAGGGGGGGGGACCCCCAGTGGGGGTGACCTCAGGCCCCAGGGCTCCGCTGTCTAAGGACAGGGGGACTGCCAAAGACCCAGTCTCCGTATGCAGGGAAGGTGCTGGAGAGACCGTGGAGGTAGCCAAAGAAGATTTGGCTAATGCACTCCTCATGGCCCTGAAGGCCGGACCACCAGAATCCTGGGAAGGTCCAACCCCCGTGGCCACAACAGTAGATGGTACCCCCGCAGCCGACGCACCGAGAGGAAGGCTTGGGACCCAAAACATCAGTCCCGAAGCGTCCCCCCCGGGGCAGACAGAGGAGGTCCACGTACCGAACTCCGACTCGAGAGCCGGGGTTGGAGTAAGGGTCAGGGCTGACCCGAAAACCTCCATCGGCTCCCCCAGCACCGGCTCCAACGGTGCCGAGGCTGTTGGAGGAGGAACCATAACTACAGGGTGGACCATCGGCTCCGAAGCCGAATGGGCTGGAGCCAAAACTAACTTTTGGAACACAGGAGACTGGAAAAGTCTTAGGAGCACCCTGTCGATGTCCGAATCAGACATCTTGGAGGATCTAGATGAAACCAATCGGGTCCGAACCGACTTCTCCATCGGCTCCAAAGGACTGGGGGACCGGCTCCGAATGGACTCGACCAATATCGGTTCCGAGGGAGATCCCAAAACAATTTCCCTCGGTGCCGAGGAGGGCTTCGGCGCAGAAGGGGAATAGTCTGAGTCGGCAACCCTCATCGGCTCCAAAATCAGTGGAGCTGATGAAGGTGACCTGCCTCTCAATGCCCCAGTCCTCGGCTCCGAAACCAGAGGAGTCGAGACTGGAGGCATTGAGGCAGACCGTTCCGCCCTCGGCTCCGAAGTCCGTGGAGCCGATGGAGAAGCCTGCCTAGGTTTCTTAGCAGTCGGTTCCGACGGGCTGGTCGGAGCCGACGCTTTCTTCTTCTTGGTAGGAGAGGAAGAGGAAGATAAGGCCTCCTCGAAGGAGGGTTTAATCAGCCCTTTCAATATTAATTTATTCTTCCTCTCTTGGAGGACTCTAGATGAAAAGGCGTGACACACGCTACAGAACTCCTGTAGGTGCTTGGCGCCTAAACAATATACGCACGAGGAGTGGTCATCGGTTATAGACATCTTATAACCGCACCTCGTGCACTTTTTGAACCCTGAGGGTCTATGTTCTTTTGACATAATGCCTATCAAAAAACACTAAAACAGTGGAAAGAAGCACTATCTTGTCAGAACAAAGATTTTACCACAATACAAAAAATTTAACTTTAACTTTTTTTTTTTTTTTTTTTAAAAACGATACAATATCAGAAAACACTAAAAGGGAGGGCCAAGACCCTCTAACTTAAACAGGTACTTGACCTCCTTGAAAAAATAAGAGGAACTAGCTGAAGAATAGGGGAAGGCCCCTCTAACTTAAACGGGAAACCTTTCCCTTAAACAAACACACAATTTACCACAAAAAAATGTACCAAAACACACTCGTACAACAACAATAGCTGTTAAAACAGCTTTTGGGTAAGAATAAGGAATTTCCTGACAGGAAACTTTAGAAAAAAACAGTACTTAGCTCAGCCAAGTTTGAGACCACGTCCTAGCTTGTAAGCGGCAAACGAGATCTGGGGGATTAGTGGTGGTGCATCCTGGGATACAGAATAGCTCAGCCAATAAGAGGCTTCGCTCTATAGCATAGCGTGCCGAGTCGGAGCCGAGGGATCGGCTCCGAACCCATCAGTACAGAATGTAGGCGAGATAGGATCACATAACATCCACATTTTCCCTCCTCTCTGGGCCTTGGGGTAAGGTCTAGAAGGAGCGGAAAAATGGGCCCCCACAGCAGCCAAGGTCTTGCCCTCCTGCTCGCACCGAGTCAGTGTGTCCTTCACCTTGGGTCCAAACAGGGAGGACCCATCAAAAGGGGCGTCGGTGAAGGAAGACTTAAAAGCCTCCGCAAAGGGACACAAGCATAACCAGGCGTGTCTTCTAAGAGCCACGCCTGTTCCCGCTGCTCTACTCTCCCCTTCGGCCGCATATGAGATGAGCCTCATGGACGAGTTGACTATCGAAGATAGGGTAGTCATCTGGGCGCCAACAGTTTGGGCTAACGCTTCAGGAAGGTTACCCGTAAGAGACTCTCCTAACTCTTTGAGGAGGTCCCTTTGGAGTCTGGTGAAATGACAAAGGTAATTCAGCGACCGCAGGGTAAAGGCCGCTGAAGAAAGGGTACACTTCCCGTACCTATCCATGCTCCTGGAATCCTTATTAGGAGGGTGAATAGACGTTGAAGCCTCTGCCACGTCCTGCTGAGTGGCAGATGCCACCACCATCACATCTACTGCAACTCCTTTGGTCAAAAATTCCTTTTGAGGAGGGGCTGAGAGGAACTTGTTAGGCCTGGCAGGCACCGGTTCCACAGAATCAGAGTGTTCCCACACCCTTCGAGAAACTAAATCTAGCAATTCATCGAAGGGTGGAGACACCCAGGAGGCGGAGGGTTGGGCCCCAAAAGCCTTGAGGAAGACTGACTCCTCTGCGGAAGGGGTTTTGGACTGCCAATCGCCTCTCTGTCTCAGGATCTCAAGGATATCTGAGAATGAGATGTCATCCGAGGATGATTTTGGGGACCCCTCCGCATCATCGAGGTCAGTATCTGAAGTGATAGACTCATCCTGGGAGTCAATGTGCTTCCCCTTGCACAATTTCTTCCTTGGAGGTTCATCCGAAGCGGATTCAGAAGGACCTCCCGGGAGAAGGGAACCCCCCCAAGGGGTTTCCTCAGGCCCTGGGGCCCCGCTGTCGTGGGAATGAAGCACACCAGAAGCACCAGTTCCCAAGTCTAGGGACGGTGAGGTAGAGACTTGCTGAGCCGGCAAGGACATGGCCAGCGCACTCCTCATGGCCTCAAAAGCAGGACCTCCAGACTCTATGGAGGATACCGGCTGAGAGACCACGACAGTACCGGGAATCCCTGCGGCCGACGCTCCGAGGGGAAGACTAGGCACCGAAGCTACCAGTTCCAGGGTGTTCCCCTCGGCCCCGACCGAGGAAGTCCTGGTACCGAACCCTGATGCCAAGGACAGGGTAGGAATGATGGTTGGAACAGAGAGGCTCCGAGGGAGTCTCGGTTCCGACTGGACGACTCTGCTCTGCTCTACCATCACCGACTCCAATGGCTCCGAGGAGGTTGGAGGAGGAATCGTATGTGTCGAAGTGGGGATCGGCTCCGGAGCCGAGTGGGCTGGAGCCGAGACCATTTTTGCAAAAACCGGGGACTGGAAAAGCCTCTGGATAACTCTGTCCAAATCTGAGTCAGACAACCTGGAGGATTTAGAGGAAATAGATGGGGGCCGAGACGTCTTCTCTCTCGGCTCCAAAAGACCAGGGGACCGGCTCCAACACTATTGGCACCGGATCCGGAACCGTATGTATAAGTATCAGCGCCGAAGGGGACTTCAGGGCCGAGGGGGGAGAGTCTGAGCTGCACACCTCCAACAGCTCCGAGACCAACGGAGCCGAAGCAGATGATTCGCATCTCGATCCCCCAACCTGCGGCTCCGACACCAATGGAGCCGAGGAAAGAGGTATCGAGGCAGACCCTTCCACCCGAGGCTCCGAAGCCATTGGAGCCGAGGAAGAAGAGGTCGACATATGCTTCTTGGAAGTCGGTTCCGACAGACTGGTCGGAGCCGACGACCTTTTCTTTTTAGAAGCTGGAGAGGAAGGAGAAGCCAAGGCTTCCTCAAAAGAGGGCTTAATAAGGCCCTTAAGGATCAATTTATTTTTACGTTCTTGAAGGACCCTAGAGGAAAAAGCATGACAAACACTACATGTTTCCTGCAAATGTTTCGGTCCTAAACAATAAACACAAACAGCATGGCTATCAGTAATAGACATTTTGTAATTGGTGCACTTTTTAAAGCCAGACTTCTGCTCTTTAGACATCGTATCACACAACAATTTTTTTACCACAAAAAGTAACCTTAAGTAGGGCACGAGCCCTTGACTCAAAACGGGACTGGCCCGAGATAGAGAACACGAATCGGGCAGAAAACCTCTAAGTTAAACGGATTCGATCAATCAAGTAAACCTTAAATTAGACAAAATTCAACAGATTGGCTCACAAATAAGCACATTAACTCACAAATAAGGGCAAGGGCCCTCTAACTTAAACGGGCCTTGCCCGGTAAGTATAAAAAAAACAATCACACCGAAAACTTTTCACACGCACACGTAAAGCTGTTAAAACAGCTGTTTGTTAAATTCGTGAAGAAAACCCCTAGGTCAAAAGACCAAAAAGTATACAAAAAAACCACTTAGCTCCAGCCAAGTCGAGACCACGTCTAGCTTGAAAAGTGGCAAACGAGATCTGGGGAAGCAGGCGTGGTGCATTCTGGGATAAGGGGTAGCCCAGCCAATTAGAGACTTCGTTCTACTATATAGTGGCCGAGTCGGAGCCGAGGGATCAGCTCCGAGCCCATCAGTTATGAATGTAGGCGAGATAGGATCCCATTACATCAATTGTTATGAAGTTTTGTACCTATCACTAGTGATGCAAGGGGAAAAGCTTGAGGATTAGGGAAACTGGAAAAGTGTAAGAAGAAGTCAGATAAGTCTTTACTCCTGAGGGAAGAAGAGAAGCTGACACTGAAGTCGTGTTGAAGACTGCTTTTATGATTTCCATGGACTGAGTTGGTTGTAACTGAGATTTCCTGTAATTTATAGTTATCGCCAGATGGCAACAGCTCTAGCTCACCTGATCTCTTGCTAGTATTAGTAGAAGCCTGGTCAGGGTGGTGATGAGTCAGTCTAGATATGGAAACACTGAATTCCTGCAGTCTCAAGTGAGCCGCTACAACTGCCATGCATTTGGTAAACACCCTAGGGTCTGTGGTGAAGCCAAAGGGCAGTACTATGTACTGACAGTGACTGGCTCCCAACCGGAAAAGTACATACCTTCTGTATTGTTGGTTCATTTTTAATTGATAGTACGTATCCTGAAGGTCTGTCAAGCACATCCAGTCATACTTGCCCAGAATGGGTAGAATGGACAGAACCGTGAACTCTGTACATAGAACTGATTTGTTCAATCCGCTGAGATCCAGAACTGGTCTCCAGTCCCCTGTTTTCTATGCCACTAAAAGACTCTTGAGTTAGTTCTGGATTCTATCTGGTGTGATGGGACCTCCTGGATGACTCTTTTTTTTCTAGCAGCTTTTGTATTTCTATTGCTGCTTGTTTCCTTTGACTGAGTGGAACTTCAAGAATCCTGCATACTGTTGAAGATAACAGGGAAAAGGGGATTATATAGTCTCTGGAAAGAATTCTCTGCACCCAAGTATCTCTTGTTAAATCTATCCACGTTCTCTAGTGAAGAGAAAGCAGACCTCCGACTGCTTCCAGAGCAAGACAATCATCCTCCTTTCAGGAGCACTGATAGGGTCTGTCATAGAAAGAATCTCCGAAGTCCTGGTTTTGCAGGCCTCCTCTGCTGCATGGACAGCATCCATGAGAGTTCCCCCCTCTGCCCCTAGGGGAACTATCTCCACATGTGCCCTGGAAAGGACCCTGGGACTTTCTGAACCACATCTTCTGACCACTTTGTTGATTCCTAGAAATGGATCTTTGAGAGGTCAAAAAACATATGCCCACTGCAGAGAGGGGAAATGGTCTTTCCATCCTCTCACACCTGGAGAGTGTCCCCTTCACTTTTGGGCCAAACAACAAACTGCTTTCAAACAGAGCAGTGAGGATCAAAGACTTGTAAGACTCATCAAAATCACATAAGTGTATCTAGGCATGCCGCCTAATGGATATGCCTGAACCCGCTACCCTTGAAGTACCTTCGGCTGCATGCACGATAAGCCTCATGGGCGAATATAAAATGGATTGGAGGGTAGCCAACTGGGAGGCCACAGAAGATTCAGCCTCAGCAGTAATGGTCCCTGAAAGGGATTTTGAAAGTTCTTTGATCAGATCCCTTTGCAGTTCTGTAAAATGTGCCAAATAGTTCAAAGACCTAAGGGCAAAAGTCGCTGAAACATAGACATGCTTCCAAAACCCATCCATCACTCTAGACTCCCTGTTAGGGGGATGGAAAGAGGAACCTTGCTCAGTGAGCTCCTTCTTAGTGGCCACCACCATGACTATTGCATCCACTGGCACCCCTTTACTCCAGAATTCCTTCCCAACAGGTGGACCCAGAATCCGATCTGGCTTCTTAAGGATTGGCTCAACTGAGTTAGATTCCTTCCATGTCCACCTAGAGACCAAATCAATGAGAAAACTTGTGGGTATTAACCCAAGAGGTAGGTGGCCAGCTCCGAAGGCTTCCAGAAATACTGATTCCTCTGGTGAAGGGTTGGTGGAGGTACAACCATGTCTCTGCTTAAGGATCTCAAAAATGTCTCCAAATGAGGCATCTTCCAGAGGTGAACATGGGGACCTTTCTCCCTCATTGAAATCATTACCCTCAGTGACTGACTCTTGCGGAGAGTCCAATTGCCTCCTTTTGAACTTTATCTTTCAAGGAACTTCCTCAGTAGGATGATCCAGTGAAGTATTGGAAGAAATTGTAATACCCTGTTGGGTGGTCTGGAGGTCTTGAGCTGGCTGTCCCTGTGGTGTAGACTGATGTGGCTCCAAGCACAGAGGCATCTGGGAACTAGAATGGAGATCCGAAGGGACTGGATCTGTCCATCCTGCTGGAACAAAAAACACACTCTTCGCAACCTTGAAGGCAGACCGCACTGGAGAGAAAGAGGACAGCAGCTGTAAGAAGACAGGTTTCTGGACTACTGCCTTCCTCTCTCCCAAGAACATTCTCCCCGAGGCAGAAGCCAAAGCAGAGCTATCCAATACCAAACCTCAGAGGGACAGAGATGGCTCCAAAAACCTTGGAGTCAACTCCAATACCTCAGACCTGATAAGGCAGCTTCGGCTCTGAGAATCATCCAGATCCAATGAAGTTGGACCTGGTGCAGTCAAAGTAGTCATCGCATCAGAAAATAAAGTAAAACAACAATATCAGTGCAGTGACAAGTCTGTTACTAATAAGGCAAAACTGGCAAAACAAAAAAAAGTTACTGGAGCCATGACCAGGGAAAAAACAACAGTTGTTTCTTGAAAAATTATAGAGTCCGCTATTTACTTAAAAAATTGTAAGAGATGTTTACTCCAAAAGTTTAAAATCCACAGCGTACTTAAAAAGTTGCATTGCGAGTGCACAGAACACTTTCACCTAGACAGGTTTCTTCAAGCAAAAATCTGAACAACTCACTGTGCTTGGATTATATAATCAAGATATAGCCACATAATCAAATCACAAGTTATAACTGTAGTCACATCATCAAATCACAAATTAAAACTGTAGTCACACAAGATTAAAATAAATTATAAAAAGTGTATAAAATTATGTGTGAGAAATACTTATAAGTAACAATGAACAGTTAGAAATAAAAAGTAAAAAAATAAGTGATGATACTACTTATGACGTTGATTTTTAAAACATATAATATGGAAACAAACACAAGACGTTCAGTGCATTTCAGTATGTAAATACTTCAAATGGGGCTTGATGGTAACCATGTCATTCAAGCCAGGAGGTATGTGTGCCTTATATCTAAAAATCCATTAAAGTACTGTCCTCTCTGTATGCAATTTTAAGTCACCCCCTCTAAGTGGTGCACATATAACTTGCAAAATAGCAAATTTAAAGGTATGAGTTAGAGCTGTATTAAAAAAAAGTTACGTACTCACCATAACGTTCCATCTGAGTAGGTAACTTCATTTGTCAGCAACCTGTGGGGGTATCAGATCCGACCTGGATCTGAGCCGGCAGCTTTCCAAGCTAGAGATCCAGGTTCCAAGCTCCTCCCCCTTACCCATAATACCCTGCTACCTCCCTTCCAATCCTCAGATTGCATTTGCCCATCTATATAATCTCACAACGACAAAACGACAACCTGAAGAATCCTAACCTAAGGATTAACAGATGACCTGAAAAACCATCCTAGTGTTCAGGTAATCAAAGAACCAGGTTAGGGGGGAGGAGGGAGGGGCGGTTGCTGACAAATGAAGTTACCTACTACTCAGATGGAACATTGCAGTGAGTACATAACTTCTTTATCTGAAGTAGGTAACTTCATTTGATCATCAACCTGTGGGACAGAGTCCCCAGCTACCAAAAAACTTGGGAGGTCCTCAAGGAAGGATATTCCGGAGCACTGCAGAGCCGAAAGCCGCCCTTCCTCTAGACACTAAATCCAATTTATAGTGAGAGATAAAGGTATGAGAGGATGCCTAAGTAGCCACAGAGCAAATGTCATCCAAGGGAACTCTCGACCAGAATGCAGCAGATGTAGCCATAGAGAGGGTAGAATGAACATGAACCCCTGTAGGCTCTGGCAGGCCAGATAGTTTGTATGTGAGCAGAATGCAATTCGAAATCCATCTGGCCAGAGTCACCTTCGACACAGGCTTACCCAAGAAGGGTTTTGCAAAGGAACAAAGAGCTGATCAGACTTGTGGAAGGCAGCTGTTCTGTGTAAATAAAAACGTAACTGTCTATGAACATCTAACAAATGAAGTTTGTACTCCCCTTTGTTTTGATAGTTAGGGAAAAAAACTGGGAGATTAATGGACTGATTGATGTTCGCCTCTGAGGGCACTTTAGGTAGAAAAGATGGATTAGTCCTGAGAGAGACCCTGTCCTTATGGAAAACAAGATATGGGGCTTTAATACACAGGGCTTGAAGGTCCGACACCCTTCTAGCTGAGGTAATAGCTACCAAAAAGGCAGTTTTCCAGAACAAGAATTTCAAATCAACAGAAGCTGCAGGTTCAAAAGGAGGTCCAGTCAGAGCCTGAAGGACCAAAATTAGATCCCATGGAGGGACGGGGTTCCTAATAGGAGGTCTCAAGAGAAACGTACCTTTCAGAAAGGTCTTGCAAATCTTGGTGGAAGCGAGGGGACTGAGATTGTCTCCAATGTGAAAATGGGAGATGGCAGCCATTTGAACCTTTACAGTAGAAGAACTGGCCCCTTGCTGAATAATATAAGATAGGAAATCGAGCACTGCTGGGATGGGAGCAGTGAAAGGGTCCAAATTCCTATGAGAAGCCCAAATGGAAAACTGCTTCCATTTACTATTGTAAACCTTCCTGGTAGAAGGCTTATGTGCCGCTACCAGGATAGATCTAACTGCAGACGAGATACTGGGAGTCCTAGCAACTACTGGAACTGGATCAACCAAGCTGAGAGCTTGAGATCGACCAGATTCGGGGGTTTCAATCCTGAAGGATGAGATATCAGATCCGGGATGAGATCTAAGATCCAGAGAGGAGCTATAAGATGAGACCGTAGGCACGGGAACCAGGCTTGACGAGGCCAGAATGGGGCTATGAGGATAATCTTGTTCCCAACTGACGAGCTTTCTGTAAGAATTTTGTTATCAACGGAAGAGGAGGATAAGCATAAAGAAGACTGGATGGCCAAGCATGAACTAGATTGTCTCTGGGGCTTTCCCCCGGAGGGGGAATTAGAGCGAAAAACTTGCTGCACTTCGCGTTGGAAGGCGACATGAAGAGATCGCAGCAAGGTTGAACCCACTTGCTGAAGATCTGTTTCGCTACTAAAGGATTTAGAGACCACTCGTAAGGCGAGAGGATAGTTCGACTCAGTTTGTCCACCAGGAAGTTGGAACTACCCGGAATGTGCGTTGCTAACAGAAAACGGTTGGTGGATATCGCCCAATCCCAAACTCTCATGGCCTCTCGGCAAAGAGGGTAAGACCTGGTCCCCCCCTGTTTGTTGATGTACCAGACCACTGACATGTTGTCTGACTAAATCGCAATAGTCCCTGGAGGGAGAAAGGCATGAAGGGCTTGCAACGCTAGAAGCACCACCCTCATCTCCAGAACATTGATATGCAGAACGGTCTCTGTCTGAGTCCACGTACCTTGGACAGTTCTGCCCGGATAATGCCCCCCCCCCACCCAAGGCGAGAAGCTTCCATGGTCACCATGGCTTGGGGTTGCAGCATAACAAACGGTCGTCCTTCCCGAAGCTCTCGAGATTGGAGCCACCACATGAGGGAATTTCTGCAAACTCTGCTGAGAGGAATTGGTAAGTTTAATGGGTGAAGGATGGACCACTGAACCTGCAAAGTCCACTGGAGAACCCTCGTGCAAGCAAGCTAAGGGCTCGAGATTGATTGCTGCTGCCATGGACCCTAAAGCTCTCAGGACGAACTCTGCTGATGAGGCAGGTGACTGAAGAAGGGCTAAAACGTGTAAGGTCAAACTGCGAAGTCTGTCTAATGTCAAGAAGGCCTTGGTCTGAGGCGTGTCTATTCTGGCCTCTATGAACTCCAAGACTTGAACTGGTTGAAGGGATGACTTCTTCAAGTTTATGGTGATCCCCAATTGGGACGCTAGAAGTAGGAAGCAATCCCTGGCTAAGCCAAGTAGATGTCTGGTGGGGGCGGTAAGGAGCCAGTCGTCTAGGCAAGGAAAAACCTGGATTCCTGAAGTCTCAGGTGGGCCGCTACAACTGCTATGACCTTGGTGAACACCCTGGGGGCTGTGGTGAGGCGGAAGGGTAAGACCCTGAACTGGTAATGACTGGCCCCTAGCCAAAAGCGGAGGAACCTCCTGGATTGCCTGTCCATGAGAATGTGATAGTATGCATCCTTGAGGTCTATGGAGCACATCCAGTCCTTCTTCTGCAGCAGGGGCAGAATGGATTGAAGCATGACCATCTGGAATTTCTCCTTGGCAATGAAGAGGTTAATTGTTGAAAGGTCGAGGATCGGCCTTAAGTCCCCCGTCTTCTTTGGCACCAAAAAGAAGCTGGAGTAATTGCCTAATCCGGATTGGCCTGGGGGGACGTGCTGGATGGCTCTTTTTTCTAGCAGCTTTTTTACCTCTAAAGCTGCAGCCTCCCTCTGACTGGATGGTACATCAGGGAGGCGCCTCGACTGAGGAGGCAGGTTTATGAAAGGGACTGAGTAACCTCTGGATATTATTCGAAGCACCGACCGATCTGTTGTGACGGACTCCCATTGGGCCAACGGCTTTGAAAATCATCCCCCCAACTGCCTTCAGAGAGGAGCAGTCAGGCAACCCCTCAGGGCTGTTGCGTGGGTCAGTCAGAAAAAGGTTCCCACAACCCAAAATTTTTCGGCCCCCCCCCCTCTGCCTCTAGGCCGGTGTCCACCTTGTCCCCCTCTGCCTCTGAAGGACGAAGGGTCCAGAGCGTAACGGGACTGCTGAGACTTCCGGAACCACATCTTCGTTTGTCCTCTCTGGTTCCTGGAAAAGGACCTTTGAGGAGCCGAGAAGCGGACTCCGATGGCAGACAGCGTCTTCCCATCTTTCTCGCTCTGAACTAATGTGTTGCGGATGGTCTTCCCAAACATGGTAGAACCGAAGGGTGCGTTCATGAAGGACGCCTTGTAAGGTTCCGCAAAGTCACAAAGGTGGAGCCAGGCGTGTCACCTTAAGGTGATGCTGGACCCGCTGGCTCCAGTGGCCCCTTCCGTGGCATGGGAAAGTAGCTGCATAGATGTGTTTGAAACAGATTTCAGAGTGGCCATGCGAGCCGAGAAAGTCCATTTGTCCTCGGCCGACATGGACTCAGGGGGAGACTCAGTGTATTCTTTCTCCAGATCCCGCTGAAGTCTAATTACATGGGCCAAAAAATTCAGCGCCCTTATGGAAAAGGTAGCTGAAGCAAACATCCGCTTCCCGATACGATCCATTGTCCGAGACTACTTAGAGGGATGGATCGAGGAACTATCCTGGGCAAGTTCCTTCTTGGTGGCTGCCACCACCACCACCATGGCATCTACTGGGGAACCCTTACTCCAAGCCGTCCTATCCACAGGGGAACTAAGAATTCTATCTTGCCTCCTGGGGATTGGCTCTACAGTGTCCGGTTCCTTCCACGCCCTGGTAGTGATGAGGTCAACCAGGGGGTCGGCCAGAGGGGACACCCAAGAGGTAGACGGGCCTGCGTCAAACACCTCCAGGAACACAGACTCATCCGAGGAAGGTTTTTGGGATGACCACCCCCCCTTTAAGTGAAGCATTTCCATAATGTCTCCAAAGGAGACGTCCTCGGGGGGGTGACCTGGGGGAACCTTCCCCTTCCTCCAAATCGGTGTCCTCCATGAGGGACTCAGGGGAGTCCAAGTGCCTCCTCTTACACTTATGTTTGTGAGGGGCCTCCTCGGTGGGACTGTCCGAGGAGGGCTCACGAACAGGGTCGTGTTCCCCCAGTGGAATGGGCTGGGGCATCAACGCAGGCTGTCCCTGGGACTGGATGATGGAAGACAAGCCCAGCTGCAAGGGAGTGGGGCGGAATCCGAAGAAAGAGCAGGGGGTCTTGAACCTCTCGAGAGGACCCTCTCCACCACATCGAAAGCCGAGGGTGAACCAATCTCTCTGGGCTAACACCCTTGGATCTGGCGCGGGGATCGGCGCTGGAGCACTCAGACCCGAGAGGGAAGTGTGCTCCAACCGAAACAGAGCCGAAGAGACACTGGCCCCCTTGGATCTGATGCATGGCTCTCGGCCCCGAGAGCTCGGATCCGAAAGGGGATCCGACAAACTCGAGGGCATGGCCGGCGTCAAGGTAGCAATAACTATCGGTGCCGACTCCCTGACTCCGAGACTCCTCGGATTCAAAGGCTCCGAAACTCGATAGTGGATCGGAGAAGGAGCTATCGGGGCAAAAAGTGGGGCTGAACTCCCCCCGGAGGGGGGGGGGCAGCAGCACTCCCATCTGCAGTTGGGTTTGGAGAAAGCGATGCATTATCCGGTCTTTATCAGCATTGGAGAGGCTACGGGTCGACCTAGAGGAGGCCGCCGAAGCTGGCCGGGAATGCCACCGCGATGACCTTGAAGATGGTTGGGCCTCCTCCTCCGGCTCTGGTGAGAAGCGTGGAGAACGGAGCCGAGGGGAGGAAGGCCCGGAGACCTTCTGGGGTGAGGAGAGCAGCTTGGCAGTTGGGGCCGAGGGTGCAGAGTCAGCCTGCCGCTTGTGTCTTCTATGCCTCTCTTTCTCCCTCTCTCTCCTCTCTTTCTTTTCTTTTCTAGAGTCCCTCTCTCCCTGGGAAAAAGTGGGAGGTAGAGTCCCAGCCAGGGGAGAGGGGACAGCAGGCTGAGCAGCCGCAGCCGTGGCTGTAGCCACCGAGGGAGAGGAGGAGGAAGCCGACTCTGCGGGTAGGAGACCAGCCAGAATCAGCTTATTCCTCCTATCCCTCAGGGCCTGGGGGTTAAAGGCTGCACAAATTTGGCAGCCCGATGACAAATGCGGTACCCCAGGCAGAGGACACACTGAGTGTGGCCATCCGCCAGGGAAAGCTTATGGCCACACTCAGTGCACTTAAAAAAGATGGCCTTTGGGGCCTCGGCCATGATTTCTGAAGTAAAAAACACACACGCGCCCACACAAACGCCTAAGGGAAAAGGGGTGGTCTACTAGGGTTTAAACTGAGAAATTATACTATCCACACACACACAAAAACTAAGAAGATTTTTGAGGAAAATCTACTTACAAATCGCCTAACGCTAGGAGCTCGAGAAACTCATGCTTGACAAAGCCGCGGTAAACGAGATCTGAGGATTGGAAGGAGGTAGCAGGGTATTGTGGGTAAGGGGAGGAGCTTGGAGCTTGGAGAGCTGCCGGCTCAGATCCAGGTTGGATCCGATAACCACAGGTTGATGATCCTACTTCAGATGAGTATGATTGTATAAGGCATTTGTTTGAACACTTCTCCTGATGTCTGACATGCTCTGACATAATCTTGAGTAAGTTGCGGATTCTATCTGGTCTGGTGGGACTTCTTGGATGACTCTTTTTTCTAGCAGCTTTTCTATTTCTAGTGCTGCTGCTTTCCTCTGACTGGGTGGAACACTGGAAATTTTGCATACATGTGAAGGTGGTAGGGAAAAGGGAATTATATAACCTCTAGAAATAATCCTATGCACTCATGTATTTTTTGTAAGGTCTACCCAGGCTCTCTTGTGCAGGGATAAATGTCCCCGACTGCCTCCAGAGGTAGGCAATCTGGCCTCCTTTCAGGAGCACTGGTAGGGTCTGTCAGAAAAGGAATCTCTAGACCCTTGGTTCCGTGGGCCTCCTTTGCTGCATGGGCAATGTCTTTTATTCAAGTTCCCTCCTCTGCCCCTGGGGGAACTATCTCCATGCAGATCTTGGAAAGGACCCTGCAACTTTCTGAACCACATTTTTCAACCTCCTCATTGATTCCTGGAAAAGTTCCTTTGAGGAGTCGAAAAATGTACTCCCACTGCAGAGGTCTTTCCATCTTGCTCACACCTGGAGAATGTGTCCTTTAACTTAGGGCCAAAGAAAGAGCTTCTGACAAAAGATGCATTCAAGAAGGAGGACTTGAAAGGCTCCACAAAGTCATGCAAGGACATCCATCCCTAGAGGTACCTTGAGCCGCATGTGAAATTAACCTCATGGAGGGATTAATGATTGATTGTAGGTTTTCTAACTGTGAGGCCACAGAAGTCTGAGCCCCAGAAGTACTGGTCCCAGTGAGGAATTTGAAAATTTCCTTAATCAAATCCCTCTACAATCTAGTGAAGTATGCCAAATAATTCAGTGATCTGAATGCAAATGTCAATGAAGCATAAACAAGCTTCCAAAATCTATACAACGGCCTTGACTCCCTGTTAGGGGGATGGACAGAAGAACTCTGTTCAGCAAGTTTCTTTTGGTGGCCACCACCACATCCATGACATTTACTGATGCTTCCTTGCTCCAAAATTCCTTTCCTTTAGGTGGCGCCAAAATCTGCTCTGGTCTCTTGGGAATCAGATCATCATGTCTGGTTCCTTCCAAGGCTGCCTAGAGATCAAGTCAATGAGCTCTTTGGTGGGTGAAGTCACCCAGCAGATAGATGGGCCACACACAAAGGCTTCCAGGAATACTGATTCCTCTTGGGAATGGTTATCTGTAGACCAACCACCCAGCTGCTTAAGGATCTCTAAGTTGTATCCAAATGAGACATCATCAGGTGGTGATCTTGGGGACAGTTCTCCCTCATCAAAATTGCTATCTTATCTTGGAGGGCACAGTAGTGCAGCGGTAGCATTGTCACCTCACAGCAAGAGGTTCTGCAGTTTGATTCTCAGCTGGAGTGCCTTCTGTATGGAGTCTGCATGTCCTCCCTGCATTCATGTGGGTTTTCTCTGGGTTCCCTGTTTTTCTTCCACATTACAAAGATATGCATTCCAAGTCGGACTTTCCTGGTTAATAAATGTTAAATAAATAAATAAATATTCAGTAACCAACTCCTAAGGGTAGTCCAAGTGCCTCTTCTTGCACTTCTTCCTAGGCACTACATTGGTGAGGTATTCTGGAGAAGTACCAGAAGAAATGGTAATACCCTGCAGGGTAGCCTGGAGACTTTGGGCTGGCTATCCCTGTGGAGAAGAGTGATGAGGCTCAAGGCACAAAGATGTACAGGATCCAGAAGGGAAATCCAAGAGGGGAGGAACCATCCATCCTGCAGAAGCAGAAAACACTCCCTCCACTACCTTGAAAGCAGAGCACTCTGGGGAAAAGGAAGTCGATGGAGCCAAGAAGCCATGTTTCCACACCATTGGCTCTCCCATCTCCAAAGGCAGTCCACCTTAGACAGAGGTCAGAGCTGAGCTATCCGATGCCAAAACTGCGAGGGGCAGAGATAGGTCCGACAATTTTGGGGTTGACTCCAATACCTCAGATCTGACAAGGGACGCTTTGTGCACTCAGGGAAGGTGTCAGAGCTGAAGATGGTATGATCTTCAGATAAGTCCCAGACAATCTTGGAAAACTCAGATCCAAGGGCTCCAAAATCATGAGTAGGATCAGAGAAGGAGTTGAGAACAGTGGTGTAGTGCTGGTGGGGTCTTCCTGACGTGAAAGGGTAGGAGCCAGAAGAACTTCCGTCTGAATCTGTGCCAAGAGAAACTTCCTCATCATTCTTTCCACATCGACTTCGGTCAGACTTCTGGAGGAACAAGATGATGAGGCCATAGAGGGGGACATGGAATACTGGAAAAAATAAATATGGTGATGGGACCCAAGAAGGTAGTAGATCTATGGAAGAAGCATATCTAGTTTGAGGTAAAGCGTTTGGATCTGATAATACAGGATCTGAGGAAGCCAGTTTAGTGTCTGATGCTAGCTTCTGTGAATCAGCAGTTTTCGGATCCAACTTTTTGTGTTTCTTTCTTGAAGGCTCCACCACTGGATCCAAGGAAGGGTTGGAGAAGCCTGACAAATCTGAAGGCTTTATAGAGTGTTCCTTTGTCTTGTGTTTGGGAGGCTGAGCCCCAGATATAGCCTCCAAAAAAGTAGAAGGAAGCAAGTCTTTTAAAATAAACTTGTTCTTATGGACTACAATGGCCCAAGGATTAAAAGATTTACAGATGTCACAATCTTTCTGAAGGTGCTCAGGGCCTAGAAAATAAATGCACACGGCATGTGCATCAGAAAGAGGCAACTTATGATTGCACTTCTGGCACTTTTTAAAATCAGATGTTTTTTCAGACATTTTAACAAACAGATTTTCAGGGAGAAAAACAAAACTTTTTTTTTTTTTAAAGATAGAAGAAGGGAAAAAGATACCAACAATGGTATTGATGAATACACTAACTGTGTAAGAGGGGAAGAAAGGAAAGTTAACCAACAATGGTAATAAAGAATTACACTAGCATGTAGGTAAAGAACAAATATATAACCTAGAAGAAAGGGTAATAAGATAATAACTCATCTCTAACATTGAACACTAAATACGAGAGCTCACACCGACCATATCCAAATGTGAAAGTGCTAAATGAGATGTAAGGTATGTTAGGGGATAGAGCATTATGGGTAAGGGAGGAGCTCGAAAGTTTCTAGTGGCCACAAGCTGTAGATAATGGCCAAGTCAGATCCAAGGGTCAGATCTAAACCCAGTTGTTGAGGAATGAATGGAAAATTGACAACATCAGATCATATGTTAGCAGATATCTTCCAGTTTCCCAGACGGATAGTTGAGCTGAAAGTTACAGTTAAAATGTAAGTGATTTATTTGGGCATAGTACAGAACAAGGACAGCCAGTGAAGTACAGGACATGAGAGCTAAAGAGTGACATAAACAGATGACATATGTCAGGCCATGTATAGTTGTTATGAATGCACCACAGATGGCAAGGTTGAGATGTCCAGAGCTAAGATTGATCTAAACAAAGGAGTATGTTGAAGAGGAAGAGTAGTATATAGATGAGATGTAAGAAATAATGTTGTACACAAAAGAAGGGCGAGTATGGTCACCTGGAAGTTTATTCTGGAAGAACGAGACTTTGCTGAGAAAGTGGAAAAGTAGAATCAGCTTTGGAATGATGACTAATTACTTGCACTGCTGGAAAAAGTTTACCAGATAAACTGAGGAGAGAAGGGTACTGAAAAGGTTAAGGACAACAGGGTGAGGTAAGTCCAATAAACTTAAGGTAATCAGGGAAGAGTACAGAATACAGGTGAAGAATTGAAGAGGTATGGGCAAAGTACTAGTGCAAATGAGGAGAAAGCTAGTGCCAACTATTCAATGGCAGATGGCACCACAAGACTGGTGGGCAAATATACATGATCATACAGAGGAGGAGTTTCAGGAAGGTGAATGATTTCTTAATATATAAACAGGAAAAGGACAGGCAGAATGTGAGAAATACTGAAGAAGGTATTGGAAGGAAATAAAGGAGAGGTACAAAGAGCTATAGACAAAATTCGAAAATAAGAAGTTATGTACCTACCATAACGTTCCATGTTAGTTGTCTTCTCTCGCCTTCTTTCTTGCTTGATGGGTTCGGAGCCGATCCCTCGGCTCCGACTCGGCACTTGCTTTAGCTCGAGAACTCCTTTACCAGCCTGAGCCCACCCCTTGCAAGCGGGAAAAACT
>NW_025049105.1:0-24003 GCF_019279795.1 Protopterus annectens | reverse complement strand
ATTTTCAACCCCTTGAGGTCCCCCAAAGGTCGTGGAGCGTGAGCGGGGTAGAGCCTACATTAACCGCAAGGGATACCCCTCCATCAACTGCCAGGTCGTGTGTGATGCCCAGGGCATAATAATGAATGTGTGTGCTGGCTGCCCTGGGAGCTACCACGATTCCCATATCTGGCATCTGGCGCAGCTGTACCAATCATTTGCCAATGGGGACTTCCCACAAGGACACCTAGTGGGGGATGCAGGTTATGCACTTGAGCCGTGGCTGATGACACCCATCAGAAATGCACACTCACCTGAACAGGAATAATGAGGCACACGCACAAACACGTAATGTCATAGAGCGTGTGTTTGGGCTGCTCAAGTCATGGTTCCGGTGTCTGGACACATCTGGTGGAGCCTTGCAGTACACACCAACTACATGTACCCAAATGATCATGATATGTGCTATGCTACATAATATGATCCTGCAGAAACAGCTGCAGCAGGACCAGCACAGGGCTGGGCCTAACATCCCCCCACCATTGCCAAGGCCACCACAGGCAGAGGGTGACTCGGAGGAGGAACAACCTGACCTTGTCCCAGTAGGCAGAAGGAGGCGTGCCCAGTATGCCCTGGCCTTGGCAAAGAGGCAACATAGCACATACACTTGGTCAGTAGGAACACTGGGACTGATACCGCTCTGACTCACTCATACAGTAACAGGGATGCCTAACATGACACAACCTGCTTCCAAACATGTACAGGAGTGTAGTATGTGCATCCAACAGAGGCCCTGCAGCACCACCTGAGGCATGAATGCCATGTGTTAAGTAATGTAATATCATGTACCATATGCACACCTGAGGGACCCAACTAACATCCACCCTCAACAATCATAAACCACAAAAACACAAACCCACCTCATGGTACCACAAGGATAGGAACCTAGATGTAATGCTACCCAATGCCAGAAGTATAAACATCAAGATGCGTGCAGTGTAAACACACACAGTATAGAGAATGTAGATATCAGTGCTGTAATAGAAAACAGGGTCAAAGCCCACATCAGCACCCTGACACTACCAGGTCACACCTCATACAGTGATGTACATGTGTGAAAAACATGGAACAAGATACAAAATGAGGGTGACTAGCAATAAATGGCATGGATAACCACACACCCATGTTTGTACCACAACAAGAAGCAACATGGAATAGCCATGGTCAAAACCAATGGCTAAAACTGACTACTACTATATAGCTTGCTGCAGACCACTGTCCTAATAGCAGGAACTGCCCCAGGCCTATGTTCATAGGTTCATAGGTTCATACTAGGCTATCTGCCCTAGGGCATTTATAAGCCTAGCCCAGAGTTTTGTGGCTTCTGCCACCCTTCAATTGATGGATAATATGCCCATTATTTTGCTGTGCCTCTGTCAAGCAGTGATACTGAGGTTATCCCTGGGTATACCTGCAATCTCCCATCCATTGGTCAAGATCTCACTTGAACAAAGCCAGTGAGGTGCTCAGCCTCACATGTACCAGGATGTTGTTCCACAGCATAGGGACTCTCTGGGTGATGAATCTGTCCCTCCAGCACATCCTATTAATATCTGTGTTGAGGTTTAAGTCTCCTGCCCTTGTAGTTCTGATGGATGTAGAGGTCTTGAGGTGAAGCATGTTCATTAATTCTGGGTTGGACATAGCCTTGTATGTCAGGCACAGGTCACCTCTGAGCAGACGGTGCGACTGAATACAGCTGGAATTCCTTCAGTCGGGCAGCATAAGAAATATGTTTGAGGCCCTTTCACCTCCTGTTGCGGAATTTGTATCCAATTGCCGGTGTTGGGTCAGATACATTCTGAATGGGGCATTGTATGCAATCATTAGTCTGATGAGTGATGAGTACAGGGGACAATGACCTCCCTTGATCTAGATGTGAATCCCTGCATGATGAGGTGGCCAATGTAGAAGGTCTTCCAAACTACCCTGGCAATGTGAGTGTCAAACAAAAGGTTACTGTCAACCTGGGTGCCCAGGTCCCTGATAACCTCCTCTGTGCTTAGAGGATTGCCACCTAGATGGGAACTAGTGGTAACCTTGTTCTTCCTGAAGGGTATGGCTATGCATTGTTTAGTGTTTAATGTAAGGCCATGGCTCTGGCACCAGTTATCCGTGTGTATGAGACCCTTCTGAAGGATGTCTGTGTCAGATGGGTTTCCAACTATGCTTCCCAGTTTGCAGTCATCTTCAAACTTTGTCAGCCATAATCCTCCTGTGTTTGCTCGTACTTCTGAAAAGTAGATGCTGAACAAATGTGGGCCCAGGACTGAGCCCTGTGGGACACCACTTGTGACAGCTCTGGAGTGTGACATGGCACCAGCAACTTTGACCCTGTGTGTTCCGTCACTTAGCCAGTTTGCAACCCATGCTGTGATGTATGGGTTCACAATTAAGCTGGTGATGTTTTCAATGATACCTGAGTGGGGTATTGTGTCGAAAGCCTTTGCCAGGTCAAGGTAGGCTGTGTGGACTGCCTTGCCCACGTCAATGGCCTGGGTGACTGTCTTGAAAAAGTCAACCAAGTTTAAAAGGCATGATCTGCCCTTGACAAAGCCAAACTGGATTGGATCCAATGTCTGCAAGTCCCCTATGTCTTCATTTATAATTCCCATTATGATCCTCTCCATAGCTTAGCAGAACAGGCTTGTCAAGCTGATGGGATGGTAGTTTCCGGGGTTGGTGGAGGCACCTCCTTTGTGAAGTGGGTCCACCATTGCCGTATGCCACTCCTTGGGCACATATCCTGAGGTGAGGCTAAGATTAAACAGCTGCCCTAACTGCGGGTGTAATTACTCATTGAGTTCATGGAGCACACAACTGGGGACACCATCTGGTCCCATGGATAAAGTGTTTTCCACCTTGGATAGAGCAGTTCCCACCCCAGCATTGGAGATGTTTGGGGGGCTACAATCCTCTGGTGTAGATACCCCTCCAGTTGGGGGGAGGGGGGGGAGAAATCTGCACTGAACCTGTCAGCCAGTATGTTGGCAATGTCTGTAGGTGCAATATCTTATCATTCGAACTAATTCTGAAAGGCATATCTGGGAGTTCCCTCCCGGTTTCAAACATAGGTAAAAGGCCTCCCTTAATTGTCCCGCCAGCTCCTGAGTAGTTTACTCTACCAAAAACTTGCCTCGGATGATTGTATGAGGGGACCCATTTCTCACAATGAGCAGGGGTGTCTTCCCTCTATGGATTCCACGCTCTACTATCTGTGTGTACTCCTTCCTTGTGTTGTAAGAGCTTGTTTTATAGTAGGGTCACCAGACTGGATGCCATGGTACAAAAGAGTCTCTTTGTTTTGTTGCGTTGCCTGATCCCATGCAGTCCTGCTGGAGTGCTGGTAAGAGGCATTTTCTAAAATGATACGATGTGGCTTGGGCAGGTAATGGGTATCCCTAAAGCGGCAGGGCCTTGAAAGAGACCACACCAGTCGTAGAAATGTGAGAAGTGGGCATTTGAGAAGGTCTTCACTGTTTGTTTTCATATCTGCAGGGGTGTGGGTGGGATGTGTGGACTCCACTGAGAGTAAGTCCCGTGATCTCGTCACCAATGAGTGGGTAGCTACGGTGTTGACCCCATGTTACCGTGATGATGATTCTAGTATGTTGCCTCCACTTGTGGGGATTGGGGACCAGTTGTTCCGCAGCATTTTGAGTGTATGAACTCTTGGAACCTTTGTGTTAGAGTGTTGTGGCTTGATTAGTGATCAGTCTATGTGGATGATTGGAATCTTGATAGAATGGTGTTTGAGAATGCATTTATCCTTCAGTGTTTGGGATGGCGCTGTGTATGAGGTACCTGAGTTTGAGAGGTGGCATGTAACGTGCTACAAACTGCAGAGTACACCTCTGGTCACTGGCACCTGGATGGTCTCTGATGCATAGGTATTGTTGCACCAACCATGAGGTGAGGTGTCACTTGGTATATGGACACCCACCATCCTTCTTAGTGTTGCAATCCGGATTCTGGTGCGGGCAGCATGATGTAGTGCGATAGTGCGGGGTGCTGTCAGAAGCTGTGAACCGGGTTCAGGCACAGCACAGACATGTGTGCTGAGAAGGGCATAAGAGTGTAGTGTGCAGCTTGAGGATTTGAGACCTCTGGCATTGAGCAACGTACCCTTGAGTGTCTTTCCTTTGCATTTACAGGGTGGTAGGTGTAAGAATCTGAATCTTGCATAAAAAGCACAATAGGGTAGCAGAAACATCATCCGAAATCGGAAGCCCAGGGTGGCGATTTAAACGTCCTTTGCAAATCACACTGTGCCCCTGCTCCAGCATGTCATCCCAGGCAAGTGAACATTGGACCCCCAACTTTGGACTGTGACTTACACCATAGTTTCTTTAAGCAAAATATTACAGCTGATCATCTTGTCTCTCTCTCTGTTTACATGTGGCATCATGCCGAGTGAGAAGGTAGGAGGATACTGCCGAAGTCAGGAGTCACACACTGCCTACAGCCCTGTAATCAGAGGATCACTCTATGTCTCTTTCCATGTAGTCAGGAGGTACATCTCAGGTGGATTCACACAGCATGAATAATGAAGCTGGGTCAGACTTGTACTTGCAGTTGAGTGACCACCTGAGTGCTTGCATTGTCATGGTGATTCCCAGTGCCTGATGAAGCGTACTGTGACCTCCTCGGTACCAGTCTGGTGGCGCGTCGGTAATATTTTGTAGATCACCTGACAAGAATGTGTGGCATTGTGTTTGTAAGGGCTGTGACTGTTTGGCACCGACTCTGGTCAATGTTGCATGTGCTGTGTGCCCTGTGGTAGCGATTTGTGTGAGTGTCTGCTGTGGTGGCCACAGCCGTTTTGTCGAGTCTGATCAGAGCCTCCAAGTATGTCTCTGTGTGTGTCTGTCAGCCCATGATCTTAAGTTGTGATAGTGCCATGAAGGACTTCAGATTTGTGATGATGTGTGATTTACCTTCTGCCTTCTCTCTGGTCTTGCTAGTCCTATGTTGAAGAGCTCAGCCTCCACTTTGTCTATATGGTTATCTCACGTAGCAGCATGTTGTATTTTTTATGGGGAGAAGGGTTGTCAGTGTGCATGAGGCAAGTGTAACGTACTCAATATTGGAGTACCAGCTGAGGCAGGGAAGGACACCCAAAACTGATCCCCTGGGTATGCTATATAAAAGAATAGACAAAACAATGTGTTGGAATACCAAGGAGATATCAAGCCCCCAAACCACATCATAATTAACCCCGGCAATACCTACACACATACACGGTGTTTCGCCAAAGTGTCATAGTCTACCTATTGGCTATCTGCCCCTAGTACGTAAGCAGCTAGCCATAGTGATGTAGCTATTGCCACCATATAGTGGTAATAAGTGTACAGAATAGATTCTGAATGTTATTGCCTCTGACTTATTAGTGACACATTATGACCTTATGTAATTGAATAACATGACTGTGCCTCTGTCTAGTCTGTACCTCCGTCTCATATGCAGTTGTCAGATGTCTCCTGAAGAGAGTCAGTGAGGACTCTGTCAAACATGAAGACTGGGATACTCTGCTAGGTGTGAGATGCCTCTGAGTTATGACTCTGTCCCTCCAGCATGTCCTATACGTAATGTATGTGCTGAGAGTTCAAATCATCAGCTCTCATGAAATACAGGTGGATTTGGATTGCTTGCAGTGGAGCATGTCCCACCAAATCCTGATTGGACATGGTCTTATCATCGAGGCAGATTACTGTAAGTATGACACTGAACAAAGCTGGATTTCACTCTACTCTGGAAGTATATATGACATGTGTTGAAGAGAACCCTGATCTTCATGGTAGGTACTTTTAGGGTGTCTCAACTGTTGCAATTGCTGGGGCAAGGTACATACCATATGGGAAGCTGTATTCAATCCATGGGCCTGATAAAAAGGGAGGATAGTGGAACAATGACCTCCTACTGATCTTGATAGGAAAACCCACTCCATGATAAGGTAGGCAGATAGAAAGTCTTCCTAACCACTTGTAGGGTGTCAAGAGATGTCACTATCTACATGTCCCCAGGTGTCTGGTGTTGTCTACAAGTAACTCAGTCGTTGCTTTGTCTATGTATTGATCTGTGGTACTTTGTTCTCAAAGGATGAATAATACCCACATCAGTTGCGCATTCAGTTCAAAGGCCATCGTCTGGCACCAGCTATCCACCTTTTATTGAAGAGGCAGCATTCTGTGGGATGTGTGTGCGGCTGATGTGATGCACTATGGTACTGGGTTTGCAGATAATCACGCGACTTTGTCAGCCATAACTTATGTTTGCTTTCCACGGCATCTGAAAAGTAAATGATACAATTAAGAGGGTCTAGGACACATCCTTGTGGACACCACCTGTGACTAACTTCAGATCGACAGAGCACCTGCAATGTAATATTGACTTTATGGGTTCTGCTGCTGCCAGCTATCCTGGAGCATATGCTTTCTGTTATATATGTCAGCTGTTAGAACTTTATTTATGATGCCTGAAGTGTGGTATTGTGTCAGGCCTTGTAAGTGCAGATGGCTGTATGGTTTCTGTAGCCTCATGCAGTGGCCTACTGACAGTTTCATAGTAGTCAACTAGATTGCAAGGCAGGATCTGCCTATTACAAAGCTGAACTAAGGTGGAACAGGGTCAAGTACAGGTCCGGCAATGTCTGTGTAAAGAGGCTCACTAATGACTCTTCCCATATCTTTGCAGTGCAAGGCTGGTTAAGCTTGTGGTGGCTGATTGCCATGGTCTGTGGGAGGCATCTCCTTTATGGTGGGGACCGCATTTGCCATGATGTTCAGGGCTGCATATCATATACAGCAAGACTAAGATTGAAATGGCGATTGTATATCTGGTCAACCCCTTCTAGGTTCACATAGCATGCAACGGAGATACCAGCAGGTCCCATGGATGCTGTGTATCTTTGCTAGTCACGGCTCTCACATGGACATCAAGATGAGCAGTGGGTTGCATACAGCAGTGATAACTATCTTCTTTGGGGTGAAGGAGAGTGCAAATGGCACCAGGCTGTCCTTGAATATTTACCAATATCTGTCAGTCACTGGAATATATCTTTATTTGTGTGTACCAACTCTGAAAATATCTGAGGTTCACAGCAGGTGTCTATTAACTGAAAAGCAGTGTAGTTTACCTTCATTGTCTTTGGTGGTTGTCCCCAAGAAGTTGACCTTGCATGTGTCTTTATGTGTAGGGAATAATGTAGCTTTCTACTAGTGCGTCAGCTGTCTTCCCTTTTGGAGATGTAGCTTTTCTGTCTTTGCGTGGTAACCCTCATTTATCCGCCTGTTTGTTTGTAAGGCTGGGGTCCGCAGACAGGACACTTTCCCTTTGTGGAGAGGTCCGCATTTTTTGTGTGTGATGCATAGTCCATGCTGTCCTGACATCTAGCTAAAGGGGAGGTCATTGTTGTTGTGGTTCTGCAGTTATCTTTCATCAGCGTAAGTATTACAGCGGCAGCCCGTAAGTGTGTACACCTCGTATGAACACATCCAGCACCTGTAAAGTCCACAACAGTACCTCACCAGGGTATGAAACTGGAACGCATGTAATGTATAGCCTGGTCAAACAGAGTGCAGCAGCTCCACACTGCCATGCTGTCCACGGGCTGGCTGTGCGCACGATGTAAGAAAGCCATGTCCAAGCTGGAATCAATGCACGCTGCTGCACCTTAGCCCCTATCTGAATAGCGGAGCTATGCACCGAGGACCTGAACCTTTGCAACATGGCCCAGGACGATGCTGGACGTGCGGGGACGTGCGTGGCGGGATCTGTGCGTGGGTTTCGGGCTGCACTGCGTTGTTGGATGAGGCTGTTAGCAGTAGTTTCCACATCTGGAACATAATGCAGCATGGTCAGATAGGTTCTATAGGTGCACATAGGTTTATACTGGGCTATCTTCCCTAAATGAGTATAAGCCCTGGCACGGAAGTTCAGTGGCATACTACATACCTTATATGGAAACGACATTGCTGTCATGCCTCTCTCGGCAAGTGACACCGGTGAATCGGGTTAAGCGTGCTGTTAGCCTTCCATCCACAGGTCAAGATACCTCTTGAACACAGCCAGCAAGATTATCTCTGCCTCTCCATGGACTGGGATTGTATTCCACAGCGTAGGGAGTCTCTCCGGTGTTAACTCCATCCTCAACATGTCCAGCATTACATCCACTAAGGTGTAAGAAGTCATCTCTGCAGTAGTTCAGGTGGATCTGCCGATTCTGAGGGTAGGTGTGTCCATTAATCCCTGTTTGGTTGCTTATGGCCTGCGCGTATCCAGGTACATGTACTCTAAACGATGATGTGAGTGAATAGTGGGAGTGTCTTCAATCTGGCAGCATATGACAGCTGTTGGGGTTCGCGCTGATCCCTTTGGGTAGGGGATTCAGGTGTCTCAGGTATATGATGTTAGATGAACTCTATGAATAGAGACATTCTACTTTCGATCACCAGTCTGATAAATGAAGTACAGAGGAACAATGACCACTAGATCTGGATGTGAATCCCATCACGATCGGAGTGAAGGGCAATAATAGAAGATCTTTCTAGCCACGCTGTAGCGTGAGTCTCAGAAGAACGTGACTGTCAATATGGTCCCCAGGTCATGATAACTCTCCTGTAGAGGATTGCCACCTATAGGTGGCAGGTTGCATGGCACAGAGAATTGTCTGCATATTTGTACTTTAAAGCCAGGCCTTGGCCTAGCACCAGCTATATCAGTTCTTTCTATGGAGTCCCTTCAAGGATATATCATTAATGGTCACATATGTCCCACTGTAGGTGTGCAATCATCTACAAAACAGTATCATCCAGGTCGTCTCCCATGGCCTGTACTTCTAGGAAGTACGCGGCAAATGGCAGAACGGGAAAAGGACCACAGCTGACACCACCTGTGGCCAGCCTGGAGTCTACTTGTAGTGCCGTAACTCTAACCCTGTGGGTCCCGTCATAAGCAGTTGCCCATCTTGCTTGGCATATAGGTTTACATTTTCCAGTTATTAGGGTTTTTCCACAATACCTGAGTGGGATTGGCCCAGTATTTGAAGAGATGATAGGCCAAGAGTAGGCTGTATGGACACCTTTCCCAACAATAATAGACCTAAAGTGTCCGTTTGAAGATATCAGCCCAGTACAAAGCGGCATGATCTGCCATGACCAAACCAAAATGGGATGCGATTTTGACATCTGCATGTCCCTATATCTTTGTTTATAGGCTTCCATTATGAAGTCCTCTCCATAGATTTGCAGACTACACTTGTTAAACATGGGCAGTAATTACCAAGTCACCAGCAGAGGCACACACGCCTTTATTGCAGATGTACTTCAGGACCTAACAGGCTGTTAATGCCTATAGGAAGTATATAAATAGGTGATAGGACATTAAATCGGGATAAACACATTGAAGGCCAGAAACACTACTGCTATACAGTGCTATAGCAAGTCTAAATTACTCGAGCTGAGGATATTGTGCCAGAAGCTGTTACAAAACCTGCGTTTGCGACATACTTTCCTGTTTTGTTCACACAAAAAAAGCATTTGGACAGTAACTACAAGACTTTGTATAAGCTGAGTATTTGTTAGAAGGTCACACTCATCCACAAAATGTGATAAGACTTTTGCAATTCAACATATATAAAGCCACACACCAGGCATACTCACATAGATAAATAAGGATGCTGCAGCGTGCAGGAAGGCTGAACTGGGCATGCTCACACGCCGGTGAAATGCTACCTCTGCCAACTGTGAAAACACACCGGAAGGTGCTCTGACTGCCTGGAGCACTGATCGTAACACCTATACTAAGTATATGGAAAGATCTCTCAGTAAATGCTAATCATCGTCTACAATTATTCACCCAGCGCAGTTATAGGTAGGGGAATTTAGCAAGGTGGCAAATTATGTGAGGCAGTGTATAGAAAAAACAGCAACACACAGCAACTAAGAGCACCACGGTGTTAATTCCCACTTTCTAAACTCTGATGATGTCAACTTCAGAGGCATATGGGGAAAGTCTCAGTGAAAATGCGAATAGCTGTTCTAATCGTCGTCTCTAATTATCATATTATAGGTAGGGTTTGAGATCAGCAGGTGTGAAAGGTGTAGTGTGTATGAAAAAAGCAATACAGCGCTGGGAAAACATAGGATACACATACCCTTCCTTGATATCCACAATTATGTATAGCTTTTTGATTACCAGAGCATACCGTATGTATTTTACACAGAATGCCCATATGTGGTTGTCCCTCACAGCAGCTACGCGGCATTGATTAAGCAAGTGCAACGATTTTGTGAAATATGCGACCTTCAGCCGTGCCATGTGCTGTTCACCTGCCATACGATACCCGCACGGTTTGCATGCAAGTGCTGCATGTAGGATGTATACAGTGAGATCTTAGATGCTATCCTTCAATGAAGTGCACAGTCTGGGGCTATGCCTTCTATGTTATTGTTAGGTAGCACGGGAGGCACATGTTCTCACTATTTGTAGGAGTGTAGACAGTATTCACCAAATACGGCCTGCATATATTCCTTCTAGGGTGTTGTATACTACTAATTCATTAACACTTTATTACAATTTGTCAGAATCCTGGTGAGGGTCTGAGATACCCAGCAAGGTCAGAGGTCTACAACCTGTGTCACTTGCTCCGTGGTAGTCCCTTCCATATTCCCTATGTATCCCAGTGAGGGCATCCCACATCAGCTGTGGTGGCATAGACAATGGCTTTGATGTATATGTCCATCATGACAACTGTATGTTTGTGTTATGTGAGTGAACCATAGTACCCCATAGGCATATCACTGTGACCTACACCTTTTCCAGCCTAGTGAGCATTGTCTCACTGCTTTGGTTGACAAAGTACTACTTACAACTGCAGCAGTAGTGTTGTATAGCTGTGAACTGTGCTTGTTTGACACAGGGATTTTGTGTGCTATGTGTTGCCTCGTGCTATTATTGCAGGCTAATGTCTTGTATGCCTGTATGCCAGCTGCAAGGAGATGTCTACCACCAGTCATACAGGATGCTATCAACCAGAGCTTCTAACTGACCTATTTGTGTTTGTCTGCTTGTATTGCCTTGCCTTGCTATCATTAGAGTCCCACATCAGATTGATATGCTATCACTGTAGTATTTCATGCCTGGAGCAGGTTATGCCAGTACTGGGTTCAGAGTGCTTGATCCACAGTTTGTACATTATGTTTCCATCTATATACGTGGAGTGTACATCCTTAGGTAGGGATAGGAGTTGACTTCCTTCATGGCGGCTGTGACATTACTACATGACACATATTCCACAACTGTACCATGGGGTGACTAACAACTGAAGCCTTTGCATGCCTGCGGTAGCCAGATTACATTGGTGATTAACAGCACATGAGGCCAATGGTGAAAAAGATACATAGGTCCATAAGTTTGTACAAGGATTCCATACACTTGGGGCATGTATCCTAGCCAAGTGTGTGTGTGCCTTTCAACATACGTGAATCTATCTTGCTATACCCTTTTCAAGTTGAGTATATCTGTACCTCTGTCTCACAGTATTTTATAAGTGATACCAGGAGTAACATACAATGTCACATCCAATCCACCAATATATACACTCTTGAAGATAGTCACAAGTCTGCCCTAGCACCTCTGGGATAATATTCCAGGAATGAAGGAGCCTCTAAGGTTGTGAATATTTTCAGCATGTCACTATATATATATCACTCCTGGGGTTCAAGTATTCCAAGCGTGTATCCTGGTGGGATCTGGATATTCTGAGAGATGTATGGCCATTAAGTGAGAATTTATGACCTGGCCTTCTATGTCCGAGCACAAGATTACCTATATGAAGAAGGCAGTATATCACAGGGTGAGCTGTATTACTGGCTCCAGTCAGTATGTGGCATCTGTTTGAGCCCTTTGTGATCCCACTTAGCCGAGTTTAGCCATGTGGTATCTCCAGTTGCTGCAGATAATGTCACAGTGCAGGTGCATACCCGACAGGATATCATAGTGAGTGTATGGGCCAGTAGAGGGATGAGTAAGGGCACAATGTCACCTCCCCAGTCTACATATGGATCCCACTTGATGATGTGGCCCATATAACATGCTTACCTAACCACTTTGTTGTCCATGTTGTTGTCAATGGTGCAGAATGCTATCAACTGCAGGTCCATAATTCGCCGTCACCACACTTAATGGATTAACACATGTATAGCTGAGTACTTGTAGTCACTTTGTGTTTGGTAAAGGATAATATACACAGCTTTCTGTCATTCCGTTGAGACCATGGCTGTGGCACAAGTGTATGTTTACAGAGTCCCTTTTGGAATCGCGTGTGCTTTGGTAGAGTTGATTATGGTGTCCGGTTTGCAGTCACCTCGCGACTTGCTGAAACCACAGTACTTCCATGTTGGCTTGTGGCCACCTGTAACCATAATAGGCAGTAGCTCCCAGGGCTGTGCTTGTGGGACCACCACTTTGGCAGCTACCAGGTTGGAGGCTGACGCGCCCAGCTCCATGAATTCATGTGTGTTCTGCCACGCCAGACACTATGCAAATACCCATAGTGACATAAGTTAATATATGTACTGGTGACTTCCTGAGAATGCACAGAGTGATTACTGTATCCAAGGCTTATGCAAAGGTCAGGTAGGCTGTGTGAACCTCCTTCCCTTGACAGTGGCCTCGGTGACTGTTTCAAAGAAATCAAACAGGTTTGAGAGGCAGGATTTGCATACGTCAGCAAGCCAAGAAACTGTGTATAGTGACATGTCTGTAGGTCCACAATATCTAGCTGAGGGTTCATGATGATCACTTGCCTTAGCTTTGCAGACAAAGCCTAGTCAGACATAATAGGGCAGTGAGTGTCCAGGGTCCGTGAAGCACCACCCTGAATATTGAGAACCACTGTTGCTGTATACCCTCTGGCATATATCGTGTATTCTAGAGCTGGGATTGAATGGTGTTATGTCTAGGTGTAGCTCTTCACCTGAGTTCATGTAGGACAGCCTGGGACACATGCCGTCGTGATGCAGTGTTGTGTGGCCCAGCACAGGAAGGCATCCTCTACCTGAGCATCTGTGATGTTAATCAGGGGGCATGGAACATATTTGCCCTTTTGGTGTGGTGGGGGAAGGCAGCATTGAACCTGTCACTGGGATGATGGCAACCAATCTGTGTGTTTGTAGTACACGTGTGACATCTTGGATTACACTCTGAGCATATATCTGGGTAGTACCACCCAGGTTACTATATAACTACAGGCATGTAGCGATTTATCCTCAGTAAACGTAGAATCCCTCTCTCAAAGATAGCCTTAGACAATCATATGGGTGCACCATACAGTTATCTTCCAATATATCCAGTGATTACATTTGGAGGTTGTGCTATCATGTAGTGGCATCATCCTTCTATTGTATAGTGTGTTTATGGCTGGTATTGTCCAGCGCAGGACATCTGCCTTTGGAAAATAGGTCATGCTTTTCCATATGTGGCTTCGCAGTCCATGCATTTCCTGAATGTGTCCACCAGAATACCTTTATACAGGTATCTGCAGTCTGGTCCATGGCCTAGCAGGCCTTGGGGCCTTTGAAAGTTTCCACATCATTTGCTGAGGGTGTGGGCTTTATGGCACTTGAGCTGTTGACAGACGTGCCACCCTCAGACAGAGCAAGGTGAGGGTCACCCAGGTGGTACCACTGTGGGTGTGTTGATAGAATGTGCCTGTAACACAGGCTGAGTCCTCCACAGCAAGTACAGCTATGAGGCTTGGTGTGTCATGCTGGTGCAAACAACCTGAGACAGCCTCTCCTGGACCATGGAAAGAGACACAGAGGGCTCTTGCAGCACCCTCTCAAACTCAAGACTCACAGCCTTCATGCTGGCAGGAGTTGGAATTACTCTGCAACCTGCCATCATACTGGTGGCGTCAATGCAAACATAGACTGTGGAGCAATTACACAACCACAATACCCAAGCTCCTACTAGGGTTCCTGAATAGGGCTGTTTGGCTATGGAACAGGTAACAACGCTACAAGAGGGCAGGTGCTAGACCTGATCATCACAAACATGAGTACAAACTGCTTTCAGTATATCCTGTTGTTGCCAATCAAACCATATACTAATATCACACACTGTACTGGATCCCCATATGCAAACCTCAAACACATCGTGTGTGTGTGTGGGAAATGTCTAGCAACTGTATTGAAGTACAGTGCAGGATGAATCCCCTTGAAACACAGTGATCTCAGGACTGTATACTTCTCTTACCTGTAGTAAGTCCTCCAGTGAGTAGCATGTGTAACTCGCTAATACGTCTTTTCATCATAGCTACTGTAGTTGATTTGGGGTTTTTGAATTCTGCAAAGGGAATGGATATGTTGGTATGAGGTGGGGTTTATGTGTGGCTTAGGAGGTTAACTGCCTTTTTGTAGCTGGAGAACACACTGCAAGTTGCACATCCTCCTCCTACACACGGAATAATGTCAGCACACCCTCTAAGTACCTGGCAGTAAGTAAGGATTTCTCCGACTACTACCAAATAACACCTCTGCTAATGTGTCTGTTTCTCTTTGTCATAACACAGTTAGGTATGGGTTTTGAATCTTGCAATGGAAGAGTATGTGTTTTACTGTTGGGTAGGTTAGTGTGCGCACAATGATACAAGAATTAAGGATATTGGCTTTTCCACATGGGGCGGCTATGCACTGCAAGTGAAGTCGTACCCATAACAAGCAGTCATGTTGATAGCACCTATATACAAACAAACACTACAAAGAAGAGGTGGTGGTACCAATAACACATGTAGGTAGCCTTGCTGATAATATCCTAAAAGAAACAGGGTAGGATAATCAAACAATTCTTTTATTTCTACGAACCTTGCATTTGAAACGAACAACTGCTGGTACTCCCAGTATAGTGGCCTGCACTGTAGCATACGCATAATACCAGGCATAGATAGTGTTCTGAAGCCTGAATGTGGCAAGTGTGGTCTGTGGAAGGATAATGTCTGTAATATGCACATTTCATTATATGAAGTATGTTTGATGTGGCAATCAATTTTCTAGTACCTGATGCATTATCTTTATTAATGGTGCCTGCACCCTGTGAGTACAGTGAAGGGACACAGTAGTAAACAACAGGTACACTTCTCAAATGTGTACCTGTCATGTATCAACAGCTACTCATATGCGTTGATAAATAATAGAGATAGCGGGTGACATGTGCATGTGTGGGTAGCAGGGTGTGTAGAAATGCATGTGTGGCGAACAGGTATAGCTGAATCTACATAACAGCCTGGGTAATATACCATAGTCAGTATTAGCATGTGATGGTGTGCAGCTGGTACCTTTGGTAGTAGTAGGTTGGAAGGAATAACAATTGGGACATTCCTTGATTACTGTAAGGACACTGGGATATACACACAATTATACTAGAACAGTGAGCAATTACCAACATATTTACTACTTATACCACATCACAATAGTCACCTGTGCATAATAGCGTGTTGCTTACCTGCACCGTGCTGGCACAGTGTCATCATATGCACAGGGTGTAGGTTAGGTATGCCATGTACCTAAGTAACACCAATTGACATGTGTGTGTATGTGTGTTTGTGAGGGCGGCAGTACATATGTCTGGTGGACGGTGTTGGATACCAGTGTGTGTGTATGTGTTTGCGCCCTAGGTGTTGGTTTCTGCATGTGTGTAACGCCTGATCCATAATAGCTGCCATGTAGCTGGACAGCCACAGACGCACCACCATCAGGTCATCCAGATCAGTGTCTGTAGGCAGGACATACGGTATTGCCTGATACCTGTAGCAGGGGTGCTACGGGCCGTATCCGGTACTAACCCAGACTGGGTACTGTCATCGGAGCAGGGGTGTGTTGACTGGACACAGTTCCCTGTTGGGACTGTCCAGAGCCACGTGCACGTGGTCTCCTGGGGCGTCTTGATGACAGCACAGACCCAGCATTGCTGGGGCTGGTGCTGGCACTTGAGGTGAGTGGGCCTGTTGTCATCCGGCCACTGCCAGCTGGTGCTGTTGCTGGCATACGCCATGTCGACGCAAACGCACACCATCGCCCTGGCCCATGGACATCTGGTTGTGGAGCAGCTGTTCTATGCCCCCACAACATCTGTCAACGACATCTGTGAAGTTACGGATAGCATTCGCATAGCGCGCATGCCGTCTGTCATGGCTGTGCGACATGCTCTCAGCTCCCTCAGACCCTGTCTGGTGTACCTTTCCATACGTGCCTGTGCCTGCATGACAGTTCGAAACATAGTGGAGGTTGACATACCTCCTTGGGCACTTCGGCCAGAGGCAGTACGGTCACGGATGCCCCCACGAGAACCCATGGTCGACTGTCTGCATGGTACCATTGGAGGCCCCTGCTCATGGCTGCCTTGTGGGGATGCATGTACCACAGGTACCACATTACCCTGATCTATGCCCACTGCAGACTGTCCATCACCTAGGGACAATGGGGACAAAGGATGTAATGGCAGGATGACTGTGCGCATTGACGGGGTTGAAAGCTGTGTACTGTCAATTGGCTGACCAATGGTGGACCCAGACACACCTTCCTGCACCATTACAGACATTTCATCATCATCAGTACCTGGGGCACAAGATTCAGGTTCCCTGCTGCAGGTCACCAGGGCAGCACCAGAACCTATGCGAGGAAAACATGGAACACAGATTACAGTCTCAATACATATTTGACAGAGATGCACTTCAATACTAATGCACACATTCAGAAATGGACACATGCACTCATGGACACTAACACACACCCCTTGGGCACAGGCACACTTGCACACATGCACACCCCACAGTAAACACACACATCAGTACCTGTTACACTACTCAATTTACTCCCTGTGTATTACAGGTATTGTGAACACAGTCACCAGCATGTCTACTACAGAGTTACACTACTCTTCCTAGTTTTATAAATTGTTTTACAGATAATGTTAAAAGACTCACCAGCATGTATGGCCTGCCTCTTGCTAGATGGGAGGGACCTGGAAGTGTGAAGAGAGTAACGTCAGTGGGCACATGTGCGCCATTTGTTTTGCACATGATACAGTACAGTAGTACACTAGTTCCCCTTATACACATCAGCTGCACATAATGTCTGTATATATATCATGATGACAGATACATACCACATGCACACCTTATTTCATGGAACAGTGTACAGAACAGTCATATGTACATACCAGGAGTTAACTCTAATCTCACCCTTACCTCTTTCAAACGACAACTCAAACTGTACTTCCAAAACCACTGGCTTTGTTCTTCTTGGAGTCCAGGCTAACGCCCTCTCCCTACCCTCTCTTCACCTTTAACCCCTCATTGTGCATAGAAACTAGCTTCTACCCTGTTTCTTTCACCTTGATGTCCTTCTATGCTCTGACCTACTTCTCCCATCCCTCCCACCTCCTCTTGACTGTCTTCCTTCTTTTCCTCACTTCCCTTCTTGACTCCTGCCTCTTCCATATCATTGTATCTTTCATACTCCTTCTACTTCTCTACCCTTCTGTGCCCTAACTATTATGTATATGGCTTTAGGTAGGATTGCTTTGAAACCAACGGTACATTGTGTATGACTCTAAACTGTTTGAGTTCCTTACATGTATGTTGATTTAATTAACAGGCTGGTGTACAATTCTATTATGTTGGCTGTCTGTATTAACAACTTGTCTGTCTGCCTTTATTAGTTATGTGTGGAGCTTTTCTCCACAGGCCTCTACTGAAAATGGACATATATCCAGCTAGACTATCTGGGTCAACAAATGTAAAAGTAATAACAATAAATGAATATGGCATCTTACCTGCAGGGGTGTCTTGCTGCTGTGTGGATCCAACCTCCATCATGATGCATGAGTGTTGCTGTTTTTTTCTGGGGCTGGATCCACAACACTTAGCAGTAGCCCTCCTGTCTGGTGAGGGGGATGTGACCCCCACCTGTGGCAACCTGTTGCCTGCGGATATCTGCAGCCTGGCGGACATTTCTAATCAAATCACTGCAGTGATGTCTCACCTGCTCATATGTCCTATCATGCATGCCAACATCATTTATCCTGCTAACAGGTTTTGCCACAGTGCAGACCTCTCCTGCTGATTCTGGGTGGTGCGTGAGAACAGGATGGCATAGTCACGCACCAGGCTCTGGTGAATCACGTCATCCTCTGCAGCAGAAAGAGGGTTTCCCTTTTTGGAGCCATGTCAACCTGGAAAGGTACACAAACAGGTTATCAGCATAGTATCTCAACAATACATGGTACACATTCAAACAGGGAGTATTCTTCTACTTATTACTGCTTGGTTAAAACTTGATTACAGTGTAGCTATCATTCTATGTCATTTGTACTAAGCAGTTGTTTTACATTAGGGAGGTTGGTGGCAAGCACTGTGGTGGCAGGACACATATCTTTCATCCATTGAAGTTGGGAACTGCTGATTGGGGGCCCAGTGTACAAGTGTATTAGTTCTGGTATGGGCAGTTGGCCTTCAGGCCAGTTATTTAACATTAACAAGGTTTGTGGTCTGCACTCCTGTGGGACAATAGGCTGTACTCTGCCATTCATAGCTGGGGACATCTGGTTTCAGGTTTATAGTGCCTGCATATCTGAGCTGTATCTTACTGACATTGCTACACCTTGTTTGTTGTAGCAAACACTACATCCAGGCCTCCTGGATCCACCTTTGTTTATATGCTTGTTATTTGTTAGCTTGTTATTTCACTGGTATGCTACTTCCACATAGTAAAAGCTTCTCAACACTCTGTGACTCACTACTGATATCTGCATTGCTTACTGTACGTATTTCCATGTTACACATGACAGCAAGTGACTGTTTTCATTGTTGCATTTACTTAATTGTGACACATTGCATTAAACCTGGCACTTGCTCACTGACGCTTTTATATCAGTCAGCAGTTGTGGGTAATGTCAGTACACCCTCACTCCCCACTGGACCTTGTTTTCAATCATTAATTATTACAGAATTCACAATAGTATTCTAGCATGTTCAGAGGTCAGTTGTCAGTTCCTCCCCAGTCCAGCTGGTGAGTGTGGTACACCAGAGAAATGTTAGAACAGATGCATGTACACAGAAAACCCCCCTCCTCCTAACAACAAATTCAAACTCATGTGAGTGATGCAACCATATACCAAACTGGAGGCTAGGCTCTGTCTACTCAAACCGCCATAACCAGTCAGGTGGCAAGGAGACCACTCACTACACTTCCAGTCTCACATAGACCTACCACAACAGTGGACCTAACACATGATCACACATGAACATACTTGTGGGGGACCACAGCTCTGCCTATGCAGCAGAGACCTCCTAAGCAGACATCCAGGCAACCACTACCACAAACAACATGTGCAACACATATCACACAAAGCCAATGTGCTGAACACTCACAGCCATTAACAGTAAAAAACACACCTCATACACCTGTACTAGGTGCCTCTATCATCAGGCACACTAACATCACGTTCACCAGGCTTAACGAGGTGAGGGTCAGGTGCAGCCTGTCAGGCACTATGACCTGCCACATAACACAAACACTCAGGTAACCCCAAGGCAAGTACAGGTATGACTCAGTCAATGTCCATGCTGGTGTGAATGGCCTGACACATTCCTCCCTGGACTACATGACATGAGATATACAGAGCTCTCTGAGCACGTATCCCAAGACAGTTTGACCCTGACCTTGAGTAGCATCCTACCCTCACCTAGAACGATGCCACAATATCAAGGCACGATGATCCCTTCCAACAATTGACTGACATACTGGTGTCATTCACAGGTGTGCCAATGCCTGCCATCTTGGGGTGGTATGCTTTGCTAGGGACAGCTTGCACCTGTCACCCCTGTCCTATTGGAATTTGGCAGAGTCTCTTGCTACACCCATAGTGCCTGTATTAGGCAAGGCTCATAAGGCAAACCCACATCCATTTGTATCACAAAGGATGAGGAAGTAAGAGTGATGCTACTCAACACCGGAAGTCTAGACCTACGGATGCACGCACTCAAAACCCTACTTAACATTCTGGACATCGATATCTGTGCAGTAACATGAACCTGTTTCAGGTTTCACAGGAGCACACCAGTACTACCAAGTTATAGCTGTTACCATTCTTGTCGGCCCCAACACTTGAACAAGGGAGGGGGAGTATCAGTATTCAATGCAGATTCCCATGCCTCCACATTGGTGGCACAGTACAACATAGGTGTTAGGCCATTGAGTACAGAAGACGAGTTGGGGACCTGGGGGAAGAAACATGGTAGCGGTCTGTCATTTGTCAACCACATGGCCAACGTGGATTGAAAGACATGTTATATAGCCCAGCTAATCATGAGGGATTCACATGTATGGCAGGGGAGGTCATTGTGCCTCTTACTCATCCATCATCAGGCCTTAATTGCATACAATGCACCTTTTGGGATGTACCTAACCAGACACCTACAGCAACTGGTACAGGACAACAGTACCTCATCAAGGGGGTGCAATGGCTCACACAGATGTCATATGATGCCCAGGTAAAAAAACCAGCTGGACTCAGTGGCATACTGCCTGTTCAGAGGCAATCTGGCCATATACAGCCATGTCCTACCCAGCAGTAATGAACATGCTGTACCTCAGGCAATCAGAGTCCCATACAGCCACATGCTCAGGAGAGCTGGACCACAGCACTGACATACATGGACATGCTGGAGGGGGATATTCTAACCGAGGCCCCCTTTACTCTGTAATGAGCTCACACTACTGGTTAGGCAGAGTCCCTCATTGACTCTCTTCCATAGGAATCTGGATGAGTGGATGGAGATCATAGTTGTACCCCAGGTATCACTTCTATGTCACTGTTAGACAGAGGCACAGTATACTAACGCGGACAAGGGCATAGCAGCATAACTTGTAATTGGGTGGAAGACAAACACATTCTACTAGGCTTACCAATGCCCTAGGGCAAATAGCCTAGTATGAACCTATGAACATGTGTGTACTGCTATAGTACTTCTGCCATATGTTGCATGTGTGTGTGTTGTGGGGGATGCACAGGTAATGGCCGGGTACCCGCACAGGTGACACGCCCGACACATTCTGGGTGTTCATCCTACATACTGGATGTGTGGTGCCATCCAACCCTGTGATGTGGACACACATTACTCAGCCTGGATATACATATCCGAACACCACAAGCACAGTACACTACCTTGCTATGTATGCATGTAATTACACAGTTATTCACTAGTTATGACAGTGATGCTATCCATGCAGCCCATTGGGCCAGTGGAAGCCACAACACACACCCCCAGCACCTTTGCATATGCTTAGCACAGCCATCCCACATAGTGCATGTACTGTGCCCCACATATCTAACCCAGAACAACTGCACACCACTTATTAATCCTGTCCAGTGGACTACAGATACAGGCATATTGTATAACAATAGTAGGAGGCTACTGCAGCACAGGGCAGATTCACATGACGGGAAGGCATCTGTGGTCTGCAGTGTTAAGATGCTTCACATTCACCAAATGCACAGATATTGGCAACATTGTTGCAGACAGTTTAGGTGCAGGTACCCCCATTCTCCTACACATTGGGATTAGTTATCCCAGATGACTGTAACCCCCCTATCCTCTCACATGTCCAGGTGAGAGCCACCCTCATCATTGCAGAACACATATCATCACTGTTACGAAATGGTATCCCTGGATGTGTGCTACATTCACCCCTGGAGGACATAGCACCACATGACAGACTGATATTAATCCCTGGCCATACTACAGGATATGTACCTGAACAGTGCCATACATACACAGTGGTCCCACACCAATGAGGAGGAACCTCTACTGACCCTGGGAACTACTGTTTGCACAACTGGCCTTGTGTTCTAAGCTATGGAAGTGTTAAGTATGGGCAACATGTACAGCAATATTACATATGTTTATATTTCAGGACTATGTACACACAACCTATGGACATACCTATAGATAGTGAACTATGATACATTTGGAGGTGTCACAGTATACACAGGATTAACCTGCTACTTTGCATTACCTGTGTTTGTGGCAGCTTGCGGGCCAGTGGTGCTGCTTGCTGCTTGCTCCTTGCTGTTTGCTTTTGCTTGCTTGCTGCTGCTGCTGCTTTTGCTTGGCTGTCCTTATATTTTTTTTTTTCTCTTTTTCTTCTCTCTCTTTTTTAGGTTTTGTGCAATGAATGTATTGCATGAGTGTAGTGTGGGTACTATGCTTTTGTAGGTATCTGCATAGGTCCATGTGATGGCCTCTGCACCAATTGAAAGGGCAGCATTTGCTAATTGCAGCCCGGGTTTACTGAATGCATGTCTCAGTGTGATTTCAGGACCCAGCTATAAAAGTGTATGTGAGATAGGCGTTTCCCTTTCAGATTGTATGGACCATGCTGGTATGCTGTTGACAGTGTTCTGTGAGTGTGAAGGTTAGTACATCTCCCATGCTTCATGCTGTGTTGTAGATTCAGGTTGCTGCATTTCTCTTGCCTGTTCCCTGTAGTGAGTGTGTTATACTGACACCTACAACTTTTGTCATATGTATTGCTATTATATATATATATCTGTGTACATATACATACTTTCATATATGTACATTAGCTGACATTATTGGGTACAAGCTAACAATTAGCAGGGCTGTTTCTGTTAACACTACACTAGTATGGGAATCCAGTAATTGGGACTATAAAAGTCTGCCTGACATGCTTTGGGTAGTAGACATACTATATTGCCTTTATCTTCATTCCTACTATTACATGTTCCCCTTATTTAGCACTATATCCCTGTATGAGAGTCATGGCTTAGTGGTAGGTCATACAGACTAGTGTTACAGTGGTCTTGTGGTAGAGCCTACTAGTATGCTTATATTCTGCTTTTTACATGAGTATAGGGCCTATCAATCAAAGTGCTGGAGGCACCTTTAAGCAGTTAAAGGGGTTAGTAGGTCTCACAGGAGCCAGGCTGTGTTGCAGATTCTGGTTGCTGCATTTATCTTAACTGTTTCCTGTAGTGAGGGTGTATGGATACTGACACCTACAACTATATTTCATATGTATTAATATATATTTTTATATATGTATGTGTAGATATACATACCTTCATATATGTACATTACCTTACATTATTATGTACAAGCTAACATTTGCAGGGCTGTTTCTGTTAACACTGACGTAGTATGGGAATCTAGTGATTTGGCCATTACAACTCTACCTGACATGCTTTGGATAGTACATCTCCTATATTGCCTTTATACTGATTCCTAATATTACATGTTACATTTATTTTAGCAGGGGTTCTTGTAAGGTAGTCATGGCTTAGTGGTAGGTCATACAGACTAATGTTTTAAGAGACTGGCAGTGGGAATTTATTTTTCTCTCCAGACTTTCAAAATGAATACAGGACCTGCCAATCAAAGTGCTGAGGCCACCTTTAAGCAGTTAGAAGGGTAAGTAGGTCACACAGGGGTCAGGCTGTGTTGCAGATTCGGTTGCTGCATTTATGTTAACTGTTTCCTGTATTCAGTGTGTATGGCTACTGACAACTACAACAATATTTCATATGTATTTTTATATATTTATATATATGTATGTGTAGATATAAAACCTTCATATATGTACATTACCTTACAGTATTATGTACAAGCTAACAAGTAGCAGGGCTGTATCTGTTAACACTGAACTAGTATGGGAATCCAGTAATTTGGCCATTAAAACTCTACCTGACATGCTTTGGATAGTACATCTCCTATATTGCCTTTATACTGATTCCTACTATTACATGTTATATTTATTTTAGCACTGTGTTCTTGTAAGGCAGGCATGGCTTAGTGGTAGGTCATACAGACTAATGTTACCAAAGTCCTGGGTTGTGGGAATTTATTTTTCTTTGCAAACTTTCAAACTGAGTACAGGACCTGTT
>NW_025049104.1:0-25748 GCF_019279795.1 Protopterus annectens | reverse complement strand
ACTGATAAGGTCCTGACCTAGATAATGGTGATGTCACGGTGTGGGAGGATCAGCTGGAGAGGAACTACTGCTTTGACTGTGTGAGGTATATCTGCAAGGTGAGACCAATTAGACCAGAAAGAGTGTGATAGCAAAGAATGGGGATGGGCTTTCCTGCCCTCTCGCTGAGAAGAGCAGAAATGTACCAAGTGACAAACTTCTTACGTGCATTTTAGTAGAAATTGCTGATAAGCTGGGATCAGTTTAGGGAATAAGAAAGACTTGTGGTTGAAGTAAATTGTGACTTGAGCCCAGAGTGTTCCTTTAACTAATCTGACTATATTTCTCACTCGTCTAAAATTACTATTCATGGTCCCTTACTAAAACAAAACTGAATGAAGTGAGGATCCTTCTTTGTCGGTTCAAACAGAGTCCTCTGAGACTTCAGTCTCATCTAGAGTTAAAAGACATAATTTCAGTGATTGATTACAGAATGACATCACACATACATCTGGTCATCTAACTTCTTTTCCCCATGCTACCTTTTTCTGGCCTTCAGCACAGTCATACCTCTTATAAACTGCTAAAGATCTGTTACAGTGTCTGGAGTCATAAAACAATAAAAACACTTCCACTCTTCCTGAGGAGCTAATAAACCATTCTGTGGCACAGAAATTTTTGTCTCTGGCTGCAGTCAGAACTGCTCAAGATACAATCTTTATGACCTTAATTATGTAATATAATTTTTTACTCTTTTTCAAAGTTAGCTTTACTGAGTTCAACCTCTTCTCTTCCAGTATCCTATTTCTAACAGTGCAGTCTGATATAAATGTATATTTCTTTTCTGTCCAGCAGGGCACACTGTTGATACTTGTTTAGCACAAGCAACTTTACAAATACAATTTCATCACAAGCATCACAACACAAATCAGTTTGATATACAAATGACATAATTCTTTAAAATTCCCAGCTAGATGCGGTAGCATATGTTACACATCCACTGCCTACTTCTCCTGGCATAGCTGACAATATTTCACATTGTCACAGTGGCACTACTGATAGCAATATGTTTTGGTGCACAAAGCTGTGGTTTGTAGTCCTCACAAGCTAGAAAGATTGCTGACACTGCAATGCAGCATAAGAGAGGTACTGCACTCCTAGATGTTCATCTTTTGGATGAGATGTTAAATGAGTCTCATCCGCTTGAGTTCAGTGATAAGCTCAGGTGGATATAAAAGATCCTATGGTACTTATTGAAAGAGGGGTCACATATTAGAACATTGACTGTTAACAGTTTGAATCACTAAAGGTCAACCTTTGGTGATTGAACTATTAAAACGTGAATATTCACAAAAATAAAAAAAATAAAACAACAACAAAAAACTAAATGGTGTAGGCAGGGGGCAAGCCCCTCTGCACTCCCTGCACCCCATGCCAATGTACCAACTCCAAGACCACTTTTACATTGAAGTAAATGGAAATCTCCTACGGAGATTTCCGTTTACTGTTGAGTTCTGCAGTTTCGCTATTCTCGTGTATCGAAAATGGCAGATTCGACATTAATAAATTCGAGACTTTAATATAGACCCTTGAAAAGAGTATGGGTCCTTTAGTTAATACAACATAAGACATTGGAAAGGATTCATGAAGCCTCCATAGTAAGAGTTACAAGGCTTACCACCCGGAGGCTGCAGTTAAGCGATGTGACGTCAGCATGTCATGCATATGCATGAGGGCATGCTGAATCACACCTAAGGCTTACGGTCCATGGAAGACAGTAGGGGCGTGTCTGTAGGCGAGCCCTGCAAATGAACATGCCCCAGAAGATTAAAAAGTCCAGTAAACCCCCGCAGCCAGAGCCCGATGCGTAAATTGAATAAATACAACACAACACATGCCCCCACTGAGACTATGAACATAAAATGTATAAATGAACATATTATTTTTTTTTTTTTAATTGTAAAGATATTTACCCGTGTAGTACGCTCATTTTGCAGGCGTGCACCTGTAGCTTAGCCACAGTTAGCAGTCAGTGGAAAAGCATACTAGAACTACATATGCAAAGTAAGCCAGAAGAAGCAATAAGCGGAGGCGGTAGAGAGCGTCGGCCGAAGAGCAGAAGCAGTCATGGTTCGAAACCCCCCCAACATTAACTTTTATTTTAGAGAAATAAGCCTGAAACAAGTCCCTGAACATATATGTACACATATAAAATTATATTTTATGTAAAATGTAATGAAATGGGCAAATTTATTTTGAAGAAATGTGAGATAACAAAATAATAAAAATGTCAGATGTGCCTATAGCTGAGCTACAGTTTAACAAGTTGAGTGAATCTGCCGTAGGTGAGCGGTGGTTTAACAGGTGTAAAATGAGTGCCCGTAGGTGAGCAGTGGTTTAACAGGTGTAAAATGAGTGCCGGGGTTGAGCAGCATTTTTAACACGCTGGAAACTGTGTGCTCATGAAAAGCTTAACTGGCGTAATATGTGCTGATAGTCAAATGGCCGCGTAAACCAAGCGTAACCCGTTTGCCTTGGGAGACTGCGCTACCACGCCAACAAGCTAACCGGCGGGCAACGCGTTGAGCAAGCTGTAACAAAACTGTCTTTAAACGAAGCACACCTCCCTAGCCTGTGTGAACAGTCATAAAATATAAAAAGCAGTGGCCAGGTTCGAACCCAGGATACCATGCACCATAGTCAGGTACTGAACCACTAATACGCATGACAATTGCATGTAAGATGCAGTAATAGCATATATATAGGGAATGAATAGAAAGAGAACATGACAAAGCAGGTTTTGTGAACCTGATACAATTCCAAAATGGCCAATCACAGATAAGTGCTTGGGAAAAATGGCATATATAAGCCCCATAAGGCGGGAATACACAGCATAACCGATTGTGAATTAACTTGCAGCCAGAATGTCAGGTGTAGGTGAGGTAGTTGCTTTCGAGCACAGAAAATTGGGAAGCGATGAGGAGTCCAAATATATGGTTTGGCTCCTTGTCACAATCATGAGGTAACTCATGCAGGGCCAGGTCCTGTCAGGGAGCATATAGGGGCTGAAGGCGTGGGACGGATTGGCTCATGATCTCACCAGTGCCACAGGGATACCAAGGACTGGTGAGTAGGTCCGTCTACCACCATCGGACCTGAAGAGATGGGAAGCAGGACCAACTAAGCCGTTGGATCCAGGAGGCCCAGCAAATGCCCAACGCCCCACTACTGGAGTAAGTTACATGTAATTATTTATATAGAAATTAACCTAGCTGAGTATTATGGAATGTGTATTCCAATATTACTTTTATTTTTATTACAGCTGCAGGTGTATCCGTTCTGCGAACCGTAGAGCCACAATGGTTATAGGCTGGCATGGTTCTTGCATACCAGCAGGTCAGTGCATCCTCCTGTAACTGTAAATAAATATAAAAAGTATGACAGTTAGCAAAAGAGTGCAGGTGTAGTCACCTAGAAGTAATAAAATGTGCAAGTAACAGTGTGAAGAGGGTTTGCAAAGTATTGTGATTACAAAAGTGTGATGCAATCTGTAATCCAAACAGAAAAATAGAAACAAGTCTGGAAATAAAGTCTGAAATAAAAGATGTCCCACCTGTAATATAATAGTACATAACCTGCAGCAGGCTGAAAGTACAGACTGCAGAAGCTGAAATAAAACACGTGAAATATATCCCTGTTGAAATATATCCCTGTTGAAATACAGAAACATGACCTTGAAGTGAGACTGTTGGGAGAAAGGTTGTTATAACTACAGGTAAAAACATGTCAATAAAGCCTAGAATTAAAGTACCATCCTGAATTGTAAAAAAAAAACAAGTGAGAGAGTCACGAGAAGAGTTATGAATCCACCAATAAAGTAGTAATAACTCCTGAATAAAGTATACGCCAGTCAGTACAGAATATGAAATGAATGTGATAAGCCAGAACAAACTGTAAATGTGTTGAAAATGTTACCGCAGCTGGAATGTGTCCAAAATCTGGATATGTTGCTCTCAGTCTGGAATATGCAGATAGTATGGTTGTCTGAAATACCAGAAACATCTACAGTTGTCTATAGTTATATAAAGCAAATGTAGCAGGATGATGTAGGCTGAACAGAGCCAGATATGAATGTGTATGAATAAAAATGAAAATGTATATTGATATAGCAGTAACATTCATCAACCAAATTGATAGTTATCACATAGGGAAACTGTAGAGGCAGAACTGTAGTGTGTATTATCTCTGCAGCTATTAGAAATGTACAGCATATGTATTGGTATTTGAAGTTGTTAATTAAATTTTCTCTCACCCTACCCTATAACCACATATAATCCATTCCACGTGAAATTGGTATGTGCAGTCACAATTAATTAACACCCCTGGACATTTGTCCTGTTGGTTCCATACATATTTGCATACATTGATGCCATCTGCCCTGTTCATGCATCAAACCTGATGGCTGTTGCCATCCAATCAACCCTAGATGTTGGACTGTGTGTGCTGTTCAAAATATGTATGCGTTATGCTTAAGGTTCAATGGATTTGAATATCTGGGTGTTTGGATTTAATGGGAATACTAATGCATGCTGTTGCTAACTAATTGTGGAATGGTATTGTACGTTAATAACCCAAACTGTCATGACATAATGCAAGAGATAGGGGAGGAAGGCGGGTTCCAGCGGACCCACCTCTCCTCCTCAGCTGGCTAGTGCACCTGCAGCCCAGGCCGGACCCTCCGGTGGCCTGTGCCACCTGCGGTGGAAGCGCCTGCGCCCGGGATGTAGGCTCGTCCCCTCTGCAAGTGTGGCTGGAGGAGAACATCCTCCACCTTCCATAGTGTCAGGACTGTGGCGTGAGGGAGATCCTGGGAAGCTGTTCTTGAAGGGCCCCTGGCTGTCAGCTTCTGAGGCACAGGTAAGCAATAACTAATGGAGGCATACCTGCTTGCAGCCTGCACCACAGCCCCAGCACAGCCCCTCTGTGGGCTCATGGGCTCCTAGATATCCAAACATCCATCCCCGTCAATTGTGTAACCCACCCACATGTGTCACAATAACCGCCCCTGTATAAAGCGCCTTGTTTGTCTTGGTCTGTTGAACCTACCCAACCTACCTCCCCAGCTATACCTGACTTCCACCTGACATACCACTCTCACCTGAAAAAAAAAAAAAAAAAAAAGGGCACTCTGTACCCACAAAAAATCCACCGCCTCATACATAGCTGCCCATTTAAGCACACATGCCTGCTGGACATGGAAACCTGTTGTCCCTTACACCTCTCCTCAGGGTGGAAGGTTCAAATGTCACACCAATTTACAAACATATGCACAGCTGTTGCTGATGAAGAAATGGGCAGCTATGGGCCTTACCTATCCCTCCTGCAAAACCTAGGTAGCTTGTTTTCTCCTACTGTCTTACCCTCTTTGTGACCCCCTTTTCACCACTTTCCTGTCTCCCCATTTTCATTTCTTTTCAAAGAAAATAGCTGGTGTCATAGGAGTAAGCACTTTTAAGCAGTTGTAAGCGGGTGTGCGAGAGCTGGAACACCAGTGCACATGCATGAGCTCATGCTAAACCAAGCGCTAACCCGGTTATAACTGCTTAAAAGTGCCTTAGTCACTCTGAATGACAAGTCCTGTAGTCTGTTTGCAAAAGCAAAATAAAATCCCACTGTCAGTCCCAAACCCAGGACCTTGGAAACAGTAGTCTGCATGACTTACCACTAAGCCATGACTGTTATATAAGAGCATTGTGTTACAATAAATATATCATGTAATAGTAGGAATGAATGTAAGGAATATAGGATGTAGTACACAAAGCATGTCATGTATATTTACTGTCAAATGTAGTGGATTTCTAGAATAGTAGTATGTGAACAGAAACAGCCATGCTAGATGGTAGCTAGTAGGTAATAATGTCACTGTAGCACCTTGCAAGCCACACACATACTCACAGCAGGATAATCACTGCCCATACCCCACAACCTCTTACAGGAACACATCCGACTAAGTAATAAAAATGTGGAGCAAAGGGCCAAAAACAGGGACACATTCAAATAATGCTACAACAAACTTAGACAGTTGAGAGAGTAACAGGTTCTGCATTTTGTTGTATGTTTGGAAGGGTATGAAGTCTAGAAACTGAAATGTTTGTCACTATAGTCTGACTTGAGCCCAGAGTGATTTGCCAGAAAAAGCTGTTTATGAGATATTGACCAAAATATGAGGCAAAATGTGGACAACCTGCAAATATCTGTACACTTGAGAGGTCTGGCACTGCCATATTTGAATAGTTAAGAGCCTAGACATAGCAACAGTGACTGAGTTTCAGGGATGCCCACAGACTCCCTGTGAAATGTCATGTACAAACAGTAGGCAGAAATGTGTTACAACACATGCAATGGTAACTATGAAGTACTGCAAGTATGCACCACTTGCACGGCAGAAATATTGCAGTAATACATCCGCTCATGCTATCCCACAGTCACAACTGCAGGACACCAGACAATTTAATGGGTGTGCCCCACTGATATGTACCATGCCAAAAGGCAGATAAAGATGCACCTGACAGTCTCTGGGCCTGCTCAGCAGCATACTCAAATACCCTAATAGATGTCAAGGTCTACACCATGGCTAGACCACACTGCATGCAGTAACACCCTAGCAGATATAGCAAGAATTCCAAGGTGTGAATGTACATGGAAATTAGGAAAGCCACAGCAACACACTACAGTCAAGACACCTAGCAGGCATACGAGTATTGAAATGTAAAGGGCAAATATTGAAGCCATAGCAACAAAGTGCAAGAGCCACTTCTATATACCAGTTACACCACATGTCCCACAGGAAAGCACACACACCCACATTAACAGTAGTAGTAGTCTTAGGTGTCAGTGTACATACACACTTAGTACAGGAAACTGGAGAAATGAATGGAGAAATGTTAATGTACAACACAGCCAGAAATATGAGAGAGATACTAACCTTTACACTCACAGAACAGTGTCCACAGCATACCAGCATGGTCCCTGCCCTTAAACTCTGAAAAGGCTACGCCTATCTCACATACCTTTTTATAGCACTGTCCTGGAATCACAGTGAGAACTGCAATCAGTACACAACTGGCTGCATGCAATTATCAAATGCTGGCTAACAATTGGTGCAGAGGCCATCACATGGACATATGCAGATACCTACAAAAGCATGCTGTACTCCCAGTCCACACATGCAATACTTTCATTGCACCCCTGTGGAGGCAAGGAGAAACAGAGAGAGAGATAGAGAGAGAGAGAGAGAGAGAGAGAGAACCATACACAAACAAACCAGTCATCAAAACCCACCGAAAGCTGACAACTGCCAACTGGAGCAGCAGGACACCAAACCAAGCGACAACGCAAGCAGCTGTGACAAACACAGGTAATGTAAAGTAATACTTTAAAAGTCTACATACTGTGAACCCTCCATATGTGTCATTGGTCTGTATCCATATGTATATGAAGATGTGCATAGGGCAGGGGACATACAGCAACTATCAGTGAAGGCTGTACATGCATATGTATGTGAGGGCATCTATGTGCACATATCAATGTAGGTTGAATGTAGGTTGTAGTGCAATGTACAAAGTAGGTTTCACAGTTATGTATGTTTAGCAGTATGTTAGTGTGTGTATACAGTTTTGTAAACAAACATGTTGATATACCTATCTATCATATGGATACATATGTATGTCAATATATGTATGTATGTATATATATATATATATATATATATATATATATATATATATGTATATATAATATGCATATATGTATATATACATAGAGAGGAATGTAGGAATACATAGACAGATGTAGATAGATAGAATATGTAGAAACATATATATGTCATACACACATACAGATATAGATATATGTAGATACATATACATAGACAGACAGATCTGACTATCTACAGATATGACTGTATATGACGATCTCACCTCTCGCTGTCCCACCCCCTCTGTCACTCTCACCCCTCTCTGTCACCCCCTCTCTCCATATCTATAGCAATATATGTACATCGATATATATATGTATATATGTATACAGACATATATATATATATATATATATATATATATATATATATATATATATATACATATAGATATATAGATATACATATATATGTATATATATACAGAGAGAGAGAGAGAGAGATGTATATATATTCTGAGTGAGGCACATGTGTACAGATGTATTGCAACAGGTGCCTGGTGACAAAGGCATGGAGTGAACACCAGTGTCAAAACTGAAGTACCATACCCCATTTCAAATCACCTACACCAGTATCCACCGGATATGTGATTGACTGCCCACCACTGCATGTGTCAGGGGTGAACAGGGTCATAAATGTGTACAATAGTCCCCCCAATGATAGTCACAGTGGCACACTATTCCTGGAATACCTGCACATAGTATGTGTCAGCAGACATGGTGTGTCAGTTATGGACATGTAGGTCAGTGTACCTCCACACCACACAATGGCTGCCACGGTATGTACCTCACATGACAGCTACAGATATGGAGAAGGACATAGTGACATGTACAACACTGTGACAATGCACTCAAACACATTCCCATGCACAGTGACTGACAACACCACAGAGTACACACATACTACCCACATTGAGGTTACCACTCCTGGATTTACATACTTAAGTCACACCCATGACAGATGTCCAACAACCATAGTAACACCTCACACCATCCACAACCTAAATGACTGCTGTGTGTCATCCATTGACACTGCAATAGAGAGCACATGGCGGAGGTACAGGTTCCTCCCCACAGATAAGACATACCATGCAATAAACCACACAGCATTAAGAAGCAAGACTCCCCATGAGTACATGTCACACATACCCCTGCTGAATGTTAGTCAGATAGGTAATATGCCATATGAGTCACCCTGTGTAACTGTTTGACAGGAGCAGGTACCATCACATCACATGTGTCACAATGTTCAGGGTAGCAGAACAGTATGCTGCTGTAGTCACAGGGGCAATAGCATATTGTATTGTATTGTATTGTAATGTATTGTATTGTGTTGTATTGTATTGGTATGTAGAGGTGCCTCCTTCGTGGAGTGGAACCACTGCTGCTGTACGCCAGTGTACAGGTACATATCCTGTAGTCAGGCTAGTGTTACAAAGCACTTCTATATGTGTGTTTAGCTCCTTTTGGAGTTCATGTAGCATGTAACGGGGATACCATCAGGTCCCATTGATGCTGTATTTTCTGCTTTTCTGAGGGCGGCTCTCACCTGGACATCTGTGATGACAGGGAGGTTACAGTCAGCTGGGATAAGTATGTCTTAGTTTGGGGGAGAGGGGGGAAACTTGCACTGAACCTGTCTGCCACAATGTTGCCAATATCTGTGGGTTCAGTGAATTATTTGTTGTTGTGTACTAACTATGAGCATATTGGAGGGTGTCTGACCAGGTTGCTAACATAACTGAAGAAGGCCTTGTGGTTATCTGCAGTGTCCCCATTGATTTCTCTCTCAAAGTTGCCCATGGATGTTTGTATGAGAGAAAATAGCTCCTTACTAGTGCTGATCAGACATGCCTTCCCTTTATGGAACTATGCTCTGTCTTGCAGTCGCTTCCATCTTTGTTATACAATCTGTCTATGGCTGGGGTCCACCAGACAGGATGCTTTCCCTTTGTGGAGAGTGTCTTGGTCTTATATGGGATTGCATGATCCATGCATTCTCAGAGATGTCCTTAGAAATCATTTGTGAAGGGGTCAGCATTGTGGGTTGTGTCTTCCACTGGCCCAGTGGGCTTAAAGGATACCATGTCAGTGTTATGAAGTGTAAAGTTTGCATTTGAAATGTTATTCACTGTAGTCGTTTGTGCTGGTGGTGGAGGTGGGATATGTATATCCAGGGCAATTAGTTTGTGGTCAGCACACAGTAGTTGACGATGTACCCCATACAGTACCTCGATACAACCCCCCAGAGTGAGGAGGTGCTTTGGACCTGAATCAGTGTTCTGACTGCTGGGGTTTGGTTGTATGTCATATGGAGTGTGCCAGGTACTGTTGAACAGTTGTTGGCTGAACACTGATACCTGGCCATTTACATGTGTATCCACCAATAGACAGACAGATGCTATATATGTGAGATATGTTGTATCACAACAGTCAAGTAGCATGTGTAGTATGTGTGCCAAATTCTGCTGACATATTTTGCTGATATCATGTTATTTCCTTTTTTAGGACCATGGCTCACCAGCGCAATCCAGCGTACTCTGCAGCTGAGGGATGAGGAAATACACCAGAGCCTGGTGCAGGATTATGCAATACTCTTTTCCCGCACCAGCCAGAATCAGCAGGAGGGGCTGCACTGTGGCAAGACCTGGTCGTCGGGTAGATGACATAGGCACACATAATAGGACATATCAGCAGGTACGACATCACTGCAGTGATTTAATCAGAAGTGTCCGTCAGCGTGCGGCGGACATTCACAGGCAACAGGTTGCCACAGGTGGTGGGGTGGCTACACATCCCCACTCACCAGACTGTGTTGTGGCTCCAGCCGCCAACAACAACAACAGCAGCAGACCTGCATTATGATGGAGGCTGGAGCCACACAGCAGCAAGACTCTGGCGTGCAGGTAATATGCCATATGTATAGTTGACTGTTGTGTACACTGGTAGTTAATGCATGTGTGAGGTGTGTCCTTGGTTTGTAGCTGTCATCATAGTATTTAATGTGCAAGTGTGATATTCTCAATATCAGCAGCTGACCTGTGAAAGGCAACTGTTGTACTACTGACCTGTATCATACTCAGTAACAATGGCACAGTTGTGCCCAATGACATTAATTTCCTCACTTCTGCAGGTCCCTCCGGTGTAAGAGCAATGCAGCCTATCCAAGCTGGTGAGTGTGTATTAACAATACCTTTAATAGCCTTGATAGTAATAGTAATATTAGGCTCACTTAGTAGTGCTCTGTGTATGCATGCAGGTGTGTCTGTGTGTTGATATCTCGCATACTGAGTAGTGTGCAAGTGTGCAACTGTATGCAAGTGTGCAACTGTGTGCAACTGTGTGCATGTGTGCAACTGTGTGCGAACTGTGTGCAACTGTGTGCATGTGTGCACCTGTGCATGTGGGCATGTGTGCATGTGTGCATGTGTGCACCTGTGCATGTGTGCATGTGTGCATGTGTGTATCACTGGTAACATTGTGTAGACATTGTAAACCGTGTTTCCTGTTTCCCTCCCACAGGTTCTGGTGCTGCTCTGGTGTCATGCAGCAGGGAACCTGAATCAGGTACCACGGGTACTGATAATGATGACATCTGTGTAATGGCACAGGAAGGTATTCCAGGGTCCATGATTGGACAGCCAATTGACAGTACACAGCTGTCAACCCCATCAATGCGCACAGTCATCCTGCCAATACACCCTTTGTCACCAATGTCCCTAGGTTATGGACAGGATACAGTGGGCATTGACCAGGTAATGTGGTATCTGTGGCACATGCTTCCCCACACAGCAGCCATGGGCATGGCCCTGAGATGGTACCACACAGACATATGTCCAGGGGTTCTCGTGGGAGCATCCGTGGGCGTACTGCCCTGTCAGCCGTGCCCACAGAGGTCTTACAACCTCAGCTATGTTTCGGGCTGTCATGCAGGCACAGTCACATATGGAATGGTACACGAGACAGGGTCTGAGGGAGCTGACAGCATGTCGCACAGCCATGACTGACAGTATGCATGACATTGCGGCTGCCATCTGTAATTTCACCGATGTCATAGACAGACGTTGTGGGGACATATTAGATCGGTTCCACAACTACATGTCCATGAGACAGGGCAATGGTGGACAGTTGAGGCGTCGATGTGGATGTATGCCAGCAACAGCAGCAGCTGGCAGTCATCGTGGACGACAACAGGGCCACGGCCGCCCCCATAGTGCCAGCAGCAGCCCCAGCAATGCTGGGTCTGTGCTGTCATCAGACCGCCCCAGGAGACCACGTGCACGTGGCTCTGGACAGGCCTGACAGGGATCTGTGTCCAGTCAATGAACACCTGCTTCTGATGACAGTACCCAGTCTGGATTGGTACTGGATATGGTCCGTAGCACCCCTGCAAGGCACAGGTACCGTGTCCATGGCCAGAGACACTGATCTGTATGACCTGGCAGGTACAGTCTGTGGCTGTCCACAAACACCGGTGTATATGGCAGCCATGAGGTGGAGCTGTGTGCATCCATACACACATGCGAATTGACAACACCTAGGACAACCGCATACATGCACACACTGCATCAACCTTGCCCCACCTTGTACTGCTGTCCCTCACCAACACACATACACATACACATACATGTCAATTGGTGGTATCAGTGGCAGACTCAGGCATACCAAGTCCACACCCTGTGCATATGATGAAACTGTGCCACCTCCTGCAATCTGTAATATCAGTGCAGGTACAGTTGAACATGTTGCTGATGCACAGGGTGACTACATAGACGTGTAGTAATAGTACCATGTTGTTAACAGTACTGTGTGCTGATATAATTGTGGATATATCCCAGCATGCCTGATGCAGTAAGGGTATGATTGGCTTGTACTGTTGTCTACACCCATGGTAAGTACCATAGTGTATCATCTGCACATGTTGGCATACTGGTGGTAAGGATGTCAACAGAAGGCTACATACATAGGTAGCACAGGGGATAAGGTAATAAAAAGTATTGATGCAATGATGGACATGTAAACTGCAAGTGGCATGTTGCCCACACTGGACTCTGCAATGCGGATGTTTGAGGATGTTGATATGTGTGCAGTACTACACGACTGGTACAGGACACACAGGAGCACCCTAGCACTGCAAACTCACATCTCATACCATGCTAGACAGCCCCAACACACAAAACCAACTTTCACTGGAGGGAGAGTCCCCATAAATGTCAGGGATACTGTGGTGGTAGGACAGGTAGCATACATCCTACTAAGTATGGAACCACTGAGTGAAGGCTCAGTGTCTGTTATTTGACATGTGTATTACTGCAGGTATGAGCACCTGGGTTTCCATCCAGTTATTGTACATCCTGACGGTACATGGTCTGTACACTTGTGTGCGCTGAGACTGGACCCTAGCCATCTGATGTGTGTATTTCCATGTACATGTGTATAGTGCCTGCATATTTGCACTGTTACCTACTGGAAGTGGTACAGCTTGTTTGTTGTACAATGGACTACATGCAGCCCTGCTTACTGTAGCTTTGTTTGCATGCATGTTTGCTTGCAGTTACCCTGGAACACTGATCCCACCTGCAATGCAGAGTTACAGAGCTTCTGTGGACTCCTAGTGGCATCTGCATAGCTTACTATATGTATGTCCATGTCTCACTTGACAGAGCGTCACTGTTTGTCCTGTTCACATGTACGTTGCCTGTGACACATTGCATATGACTTACCTGGCATTTGTCCACGTGAGCAGTCATATATGCCAGTGCTAACTAATCACAGGCAGTACACCCTCACATACTCACCTTCTTTACCTTGTTCCCCATTGGCCCTATGTGCTGTTAATCACCATGGCAATCACAATACTATGGTAGCATGTGCAAAGGTCACTTGTCAGTCACCTCTATGGTACAGTTGTGGAATATGTGGGTCACGTGGCAATGTCACAGCTGCCACATTGTACAGTCAACCCTCTCCCCTACACATGGACGTACAACACATGTATGAGATGCAACCACATAGCCAAACTGGGGACTAAGCACTCTGAACCCAGTACTGGCATAACCTGTCAGGTGGCATGAAATACTACAGTGACTACAATACCAGTCTGATGTAGACCTACACTGACAGCAATCCAAACCGTGAGCACACTGGGCCATTCGAGGAGCCTCAGAATTGCATCCTGCCTGAGCAGCAGACACCTCTGCAGCTGGCACACAGGCATCGTTAAGCAGGAACACAGCACGTGCAACATATAGCACACAAATCCTGTGTGCCAAACAGTCACAGCCTGTGCGGCTAGACAACATACCTGCTACAGTTGTGTTAGGTACCTTTATTGTCGGTACAGTGAGGTCCCACTCACCAGGCTGGACAAGGTGAAGGTCACAGTGATATGCCCGTGGGGCACTATGGTCCACCACATGACATAAGCATAAGGTCAGTCAGAGGCATGGACACATATGACTCAGTCATTGTCCATGCCACTATGGCTGACCTGTGATGTACCTCCCTGGACTACATGATAGGGAACATAGAAGGGCTCTCTGAGCATGTGGCACAGACTGGTATGACCCTGACCTTGGTTGGCATCATACCCTCACCAGGAATGCTGATGTATTACTGAATGCTGATGAATTACTGTAGCTGCAACACCCTAGCTGAAAGGTTCCTAGCATGTAGTCACTGCTTTGCTATGGAACAACTTGTTACCACTCCCACAACAGGTGAAAACATACAGCACCTGTTCATCAACAACATGTAGACTATATGCCCCAGACCAGATGTGTATCCCTCGCTGCAAGGATGATACCATATACAACTCACACTGTATATACACATACCACATGCAGCACCCACACAGAAGACCACAGTCATAATGTTATCCAGTGCAAATACCATGTATTCACATGTGGCAGGCGTCAGACATGGGAACTATTGAAGGTCACAGGTACATATGTGTATTTGGCACACACATACATCATCTGTGTCCATTGCCATTACTAGTTTAATCAATGTCATGCATTATTGTGAACAACAACCCACACACATGGGCATTCTGTGTGACAAAAACACACGTGGCATGTGTGGCATTCAAAGCCATAACTAACTGTGCTATGACAGTAGTGAGAGACGCAGTAGCAGAGCGTGCTATTTGCATTACTGGGAGATTTGCCCTCTTCTGCTGTACTTGTAGGGTGCTGACATCATCTCTGTGTAGAGATTGGAATATGCAGCAGCTGGTATGTTGTACTGGTTGCCAAAAGGGTCAGTTTTTTCACACATGCAATTGCACACACCCTACTTCCACCCCCCCCCCCCACACACACACACACACACACACACACTTATGATTTGCAGGATTCAAACCCCTACCAAACTATGTTATGAAACTCAAGATGGACACGTTTGCAGAGCGCGCTATTCAGATTACTGGGAGGTTTCCCTTCTCCTGCTGTACTTATAGGGTGCTGACATCATCAGTGTTTAGAAAGGGGAATGTGCATCCTGTAGTGTGTTCTCCTAGTTGCCAAAAGGGACATTTCCCTCACACAGAATTGCACACACACTAACCTCTCTTACCCAAACACACACACTTGCCATTTGTAGGATTTAAACCCCTACCTAACTATGTTATGACACTCAAGACAGATGCATTAGCAGAGCGCGCTATTTGCATTAATGGGAGGTTTCCCTTCTCCTGCTGTACTTAAAGGGTGCTGACATCATCAGTGTTTAGAAAGAGGAATGTGCATCCTGTATTGTGTTCTCCTATTTACTAAAAGGGACATCTCTTTCATACAGAATTACACACACACTATCCTTCTCCACACACACACTAAGCATTTGCAGGATTCAAACCTCTATCTAACTATGTTATGATATTTGAAATGGACGCATTAGCAGAGCGCTATTCACATTACTGGGAGTTTTCCCTTCTCCTGCTGTACTTATAGGGTGCTGACATCATCAGTGTTTAGAAAGAGGAATGTGCATCCTGTATTGTGTTCTCCTAGTTGCCAAAAGGGGCATTTTTTTCATACAGAATTGCACACACATTATCCCCCTCCACACACACACACACTGAGCATTTGCAGGATTCAAGCCTCTACCTAACAATGTTATGACACTCGAGATGAATGCATTAGCGGAGCGCGCTATTCGCATTGCTGGGAGGTTTTCCTTCTCCTGCTGTACTTATAAAGTGCTGACATTATCAGTGTTTAGAAAGGAATGTGCATCCAGTAGTGTGTTTTCCCAGTTGCCAAAAGGAACATTTCCCTCTCACAGAATTGCACACACACCAACCCCACTCACTCACACACACACGGGCATTTGCAGGATTCAAACCCCTACCTAACTATATTATGACACTTGAGAGAGACGCATTAGCAGAGCGCACTATCCGAATTACTGGGTATCTGCTTTGCACCTGCAGTATTTATAAGGTGCTGACATCATTATTTCTACAGAGGTATGTACATCTAGTACTACCTGTCAGGTGGGGATAGCATATATATGCATTTGCAGCCATCTACTTCAGGGTCAGATATGCACATCAGCACTGGCAGGTTATGTTCTATACCATGCTTCGTGACCACAGGACCTGTAACACACAACACAACCAGTTTGGACCACCCCTCCCACATCCAGGACACACACTTTGCTTCCCTGGGAACAGTGCCAAGATATACAGGTGTTCACATACACCATTCCAGTTGTTAACGTCAGGTGCAGGTATATTGTGTGTGGGAACTACTCAGGCCTCTACAACATTACCCTACAGCCACTACAATTTGTGAGTCCATGTGCTATGGCAGAACCACTCACCACAGCCACAAGGGGGAATACATATTGCACCTGACCATCTGCAACATGGGTACTCACTGTTGCACACCAGAGGTAGACCACCATTGTTGATATCTGACCATACCCACCTTTCCCTGGACATCCATATCCCATCCCCACCCCAGGCAAGGTTGTCACTGCAAACAAAGTGTATTTATCAAAAGCAGACTTTACACTTGTGAAGACTGGGGTGGAAGACTTCAAAGGACCCATGCTGGGGGAGTATACAGGCCACTCTGCATAATCCTTGACAATTGCATTCTATGAGCATGTGGAAGGTTTGCATTTATCATGCTATCCCAAATATACCCATGACTCCTCCACAACAGGACACCTGTCAGGTGTACACCAGACATATATGAGCTGTCCAACAGACAGAGTGAGCTAATACATTGCAGAGCAGTAGCCCACAGAGGGAGGACATCTCTGAACAGTACTGGCACGACACTTCAATCCCTCATAATCATCACGACAAAGTGTTGACAGTGAAATTGTCCAGACAATGCAGATAAGGCTCCCCTCAGTCTGTTATTGTTGCCCATTTACTGTTAGAGGTCTTCACCAACCCTCTTCCAGCACACACCAACAACATGGATGTGGCTTAGCAAATTCAACCCCTGGGATCTCCACTGTGTCCCTGCTTGATGGAGGCACAGCACACTAGCCTCACACGGTGCCTTATGTGACCTACTTTACAGTGGCACAGTAGCCTACTGTACTGGGGAGGCAGGCACCAAGCACACTCTGGCTAAGCTGTCATTCCCTAGGGCAAACAGCCTAGTGTTGACCTCTACACCCATATGTTTAATTGTCAGATGCACAATATTTGTTGCTGATAGACTGTTTGCAGGTCTTTATTGCCATAGCATTCCCTGTTTCTATGAACAACTTGTGTATCTGTGGAAGATGTTTGAATATGAGAGGGATCCACTATATCACTTATGTCTCTGTAGTCATTTAACTGTGTGCACTGGGCAGATTGCTGTAATGTGGTTGGTTCCTGGAATAACACGTACAAATACCACATATGTGTGGCCAACTGCTAAACTGTGATTTGGCCTAAGTGTGTGAGCATGCCCAGTTCAGGCTTTCCATGGCATGTTGTCTGACATATGTCTCATTTATCAAAGTGTGCGAGCATGCCCAGTGCGAGCTTTCCATATGTTGAACTCTGCAGCCCACCACATTTGTGGATGAGTGTGAACTTCAACAATATCTCACTTTTATGGTTGTGTGTTGTGTGTCATGTTGTGCACTTACTGTCCAACTGCTTTGTGTCTGAACACAACAGGGATTATACTGTGCCTGCAGGGTTTGCATGGGATACTTTGCATACAGTTGTCAACATCCTTTCATACTGACCTAACACTGTAGTTCCGTATAGTGTACTGGTTCAGTACTTTCACTGTGGTGGACAGTATCCTGGGATTTAGTCGTATCATTGCTTTACATTTTCATAGTAAGCACAACAGACTGGTTAGGGGCCAGTTGTGCACATCTGACCATGTTGCATTATGTTCAGATATGAACTACTTAAACCAGGCTTGTCCAACATTGGTAGTGTATTCCACAACATAGGTGGACATTGGCAAACACTAGCGATGTGCCCTAGGCCATTTCTAATGCTAGTCGGAGAGTGTGTTTGTCCTTTGACACACATTGTAAGTGGAGTTTGCCATGACATATGTCATGGTTAGTATACTGTGCCTCTGTCTACCCGTGACATAACAGTGATACCCAGGGTAAACCTACCATCTCCCATCCACTCATCAAGATTCCTCTTGAGGAGAGTCGATGTGTGACTCTCTGGCTAACCTGTACTGGGAGTTTACTCAAGAGTGGGGGTGGCTTCTGTGTTATGGATCATTCAGTACAGCTTGTCCTATGTATGTCAGTGCTGGGGTTCAGGTCTCTCATGTGCATAGCTCACTGCCATTCAGATTGTACAAGGTGCAGCATGTTCATTGATTCCAGCTTGGACATGGCTTTATACATCAGGCACAGCGTGCCTCTGGGTGGGCAGTATAGCAGTGTGTGGAGCTGCAGTTTGTTTAATCAGGCAACATATGGCATCTGTTCAAGCTCTTTGATACTCCTGGTGAGGTACTTTTGGGGACTTTACAGTTGATGGAGGTGTCTGCTGAGGTACATCCCACAGGGGCTATTGTAGTCAGTTGTAACACTGATGAAGGATGACTGCAGAGCCACAATGACCTCCCCTTATCTAGCTCTGACAACCTTCATGATTAGGTGGTTATATGGTATGTTTCTGTAACCACTACAGCCACATGCTTGTCCAATGCAGGATATCTATCAACTTGTGTCCCCAGGTCTCTCATTACATGTTAAGTACTTAATGGGTTAACACCTATGTGGTAATTGGTGGGCACTTACTGTATATCCACAGGGGTTGACTATACACTTTTCTGCAATTAGCTTGCTAACATGGCTATGGCACCAGTTGTCTGTTTCTATGTGGCCCTTTTCTGGGATGCTTGTGTCAGCTGGAGGGTCAGATATGGTGGCCAGTTTGTAGTCCTCTGCAAACTTGTTCAGACACAGATCCTTGCATGTTGGCCTGTACCTATGGGACATATATACCAAACAAGGGAGGTCCCAGGACCAAGCCTTGTGGGATGCCAGTTATATCTGGTTTGTAGTCTGACATGGCTGCAGCATGTCTGACCATGTCAGTTCTGTCCTTGGTCTGGTTTGCAACCCCTCTACTGACATAGGGGTTTATATTTAAGCTGGTGAGCTTATCTATAATGAACACATGGGGTATTGTATGGAAGCCTTTGCAAGATCCAGCTACGCTGTGTGGACCACATTGCACTCATCAATGACCTTAATGAATGTTTCAAATGAGTCAAACATGTTTAAGCGGCAGGATCTGCACTTAAGAAAGCCACACTGGGTAGGGTCCAGTGTCAGTAGGTCCCAATATCTTTATGTCTGCGGTACATGCTGATCCTTTCCATAGCTGTGCAGACCAAGCTTGTCAGGATTCTGGGGTGGTAGTTTGCAGTATCCATTCAGGCAACACCTTTGTTGAGAAGGACCACTGTTGTTGTACACTGCTCTTTGGGTACATATCCTGTGGTAAGGCTGACATTGAGCAGTAGTGTTATTTGGCATTCCATTCTTCTTGGAGTCCATGTTGGACTCAGCCCAGGACACCATCTCATACCATTGATGCTGTGTGTTTTGCTTTGTAGATGCTGGCTGTTACCTCAGCATCTGCAATGTCAGGGGGCCAGCAGTCTGCTGGGATAGATATTTTGCATTTTGGGGTTTGCACTTCACCTGTCAGGTTGGATGTTGGCAATATGGGTGTGTGTTTGGTATGTTGTTTGTAATATTTGAGTGATTCGGAGCATATCTGTGAATTCCCAACAAGGTTCCTACCATCAGTTAAGAAAGCCTTGTGATTATCCTTAGTGTCCTGTACAATTTGTATCTTCATAGGTTCATACTAGGCTATCCACCCTAGGGCATTTATAAGCCTAGCCAGAGTGTGTGTGGCTTTCGCCAACCCTTGCTATGTGAATATTATGGCCATTTATGATTTACTTTACTGTGCCTCTGTCTGGACATGACACAGTGAAGACCCCAGTGTACATTTACGATCATCCATCCACTTGGCAAGATTCCTGTTGAAGAGTGTCATTGAGGGCTCTGCCTAACATGGAGTGGGATTCTGTTCCAGGGTGTAGGGAGCCTCTGGGTTATGTATCTGTCCCTCCAGCACATCTTATTTCATTATGTGTTGAGGTTGACATCTCTCACTCTCACAGCTCCAATGGCTTTGGGTTTTCTGGGGTGGAGCATGTCCATTACTCCTGTGTTGGACATGGCCTTGTACAACAGGCATACAACGCCTCTGTGTAGGCAGTATGTGACTGCATTCAGCTGGGGTGTCTACAGCCAGGCAGCATATGACATATATTTGAGACCCTTTATCCTCTTGGTGAGGTACCTTTGAGGTCTTTCTAACTGCTGCAGGTGTCGGGTAAGGTACATCCCAAATGAGGCATTGTACTAGATTATGGGTCTGATAAGAGAACAGTATAGGGGCACAATGACCTCTGTTGACGTAGATGTGAATCCTTTCATGATATGGTGTCCAATATAGACAGTCTTCCTAGCCATGTTGGCAATGTGAGTGTCACATAACAGGTTACTGTCCACTTTTGTCCCTAGGTCCCTGATTACTCCTTCCATACATAATGGATTACCACCTATGTGGTAATTTGTGAGTACCTTGTTTGGTATTTGATGAGACGTTCATACTGTCCAGTGTCTTCAGGAAGGCTGGGTGGGGTCCCTGTGTGTGAGAGTGTAGTCTGTAGCATGCTACAGACTGTACAGCAGTTTTGCCTACGGTTAGTTGCACATGGGTGGTCTCCGGTGCTTCATGCATTGTCAGTTACCTGGACATGTGGGTGTCTGTGCTGAATATAGATAGTCCCCCTCCTTTTATGTTTTGGTCCAGGTTTTGGGGCCATAACGCATGATATGAGGTATAACCTGGTAGTGCTGGTGTGCTGTCAGGAGCCTTGCTGCAGGTTTCTGTCACTGCGTGGACATCAATGTTCTCCATACTGGGGAGGGCCTCGGGAGCATGCATATTGAGGTTTACACGTCTGGCATTGGTCAGCATTACCCTTATGTTTCTTTCCACTTATGTTTTCTAGGGTGGTGGGTTAGGCTTTTCAGCCTTGCCTACAAAAGGCTCTATGGAGGTGGCAAAAGCCTTATCCAATATCCAGATGCCCAGGGGTAACAGGTGCAAGCCATCCCTGGAACAGCAGCGTGGCTTGTCAAGCATGACATCCCAAGCAGACAGACATTGGATCCCCTTGGAATGACACCAGTAACTGTGCCACTTGTTAAAGCTGATCATTCTGTGTTTGTACTGTAGCATCATTCTTGGTGAGGGTAGGATGCTGCAAACGGTCAGTGTCATACCGGCCTGGACAACATAATCGGAGAGCTCATCTATGTCTCTTTTCATGTAGTCCGGGGAGGTACATCTCAGGTCATTCATGCCAGCATGGACAATGACTGCATCATATTTCTACTTGCTTTGGGGTGACCTGTGTACTTGTGTTATGTGGTGTATTGTAGCAGCCTACAGGCAGCTTACTGTACCCTTTCCCTTGTTCAGTCTGGTGAGCAGGACAGCAGTGTGTCTGACTATGGAGTCACCTATTACAACTGTATCAGGCATGTTGTTTCTCCTTCTGGCCTGTGACCGTTTGGCACACCAGCTTTGTGTACTATGTGTTGCATGCTATGTTTGGAGGTTGTGGTTGCTTGGGTGTCTGCTTTGGAGGCCTCTGTTGATGTGGTGTGTTTGTAATTAGGGCCTCCGGGAATGTTTTTCTGTGTTTATGTCTTTGGTTTGCAGTTGTGATAGGTCTATGTGGGACTGGGTTTGTGGTGTGTGTGGTTACCTTCTCCTCCTGACTAGTTTTGACAGTACTGAGTTGAGGGAGCTCAGCCTCCGGTTTGAATAAATGGTTGCATCTCTCACATATATTTGTATTTCTTGGGGAGTTGAGGGTTGTCTGTGTACTTGGGGCAGGTGTAACATTGCCTCAAGATTCACAGATTCAACTTGTTGTAGCTGGCCTTAGTGGATTGTATGTGTGGACATATTTTATTGCCATACTACTGATCAGTGATTACTTCCCCTTTTATGTTTGCTCTATCATGTAGTAGCTTCCTCATTCTCTTGCATGGTTTGGTAATGGCTCGAGCCCACCATGCCAGATGCCTGCGTGTATGGCATTGTGTCTTGGTTTTATTTGGGATTGCATAATCCAAGCATTCCTGGCAGTGTTCATGGAATGCCTGTATAACAGGTTCTGAGGTGTGGCCCATATTTTGCAGCTGCACAGGGCCTTTAATGGATTCCACATCAGTTTGGAGGAGTGCAACTTTTGCTTTACACATGTTTTTCACTGTGGTTTTCTGGCCAGGGACTGTAGTCAGGATGTGTATATCCGGTGTGATTACTCTATGGTCTGGTCTTACAGTGAGGGATACACTTCTCATCTTGCCATCCAGTACCCATGTTGCTGATTATCACATCCAGTATGCTTATCCCTCTTGTGGGAGTGGTATGTTGTTCCTGGGCATTTTGGTTTATGGATTCTAGGAACTTTTGTCCTACAGTGTTGGAGCTAGTATAATGCTCCCAGTCTATGTTTGGGTATTTTCAGTCACCCAATATAATGTGGTTTGGAGGGCTTGATATATTCATGTATTCCAACATAGGCCAAGTGCAGTTCCTGGTGTTAGGATGGTAGTCTGTAGCAGGCTATAAACTGGGAGGCAGTTTTAGCCACTGTTACTTGACCATGGCTAGTCCATGCTGCTTCTTGTTGTGGTACCAACATGGGGGTGTGGTTATCCTTGACAATTATTGCTAGTCACCCTCCTTTTGTAGCTTGTTCCATGTTTTGAGGCTGTACAGCACAGTATGAGGTGTAACCTGGTAGTGTTAAGGTGCTGTTGTGAGCCTTGACCCAGTTTTCTGTTACAGGACAGATATCAACATTCTCCATACTGGGGGAGTTTAGACTGCATGCATCTTGCTGTTTAGACTTCTGGCATTGGGTAGCATTACATCTAGGTTCTTATCCCTTGTGAGACCTATGGAGGTGGGTTTGTGTTTTGAGCCTTACCTATTCAGGGCACACTGTGGGTAACAACAGCCTTTGCCAGTATCCATAAGGCCTGGACTGATAGGTGCATGCCACTAGCAGGTGGAGCATCATGTCATGCTCAGCATGTCATCCCAGGCTGGCACACATTGGATCCCCTTTGACTAACTGCAATACTTCAGCCAATTATTGCAATTGATCATTTCATCGTCATATTGTGGCATCATGCTTGGTGAGGGTAGGATGTTAGTCAGGGTCATCAAGTGTGCATATACTACATGGTGTTACATTGCTTAACACATGGCATTCATGCCTCAGGTGGTGCTGCAGGGCTGCCTCTGTCAGATGCACATACTACACTCCCTGTACATGTTTGAAAGCAGGTTATGTCATTTTAGGCATCCCTGTTATTATATGAGTGAGTCAGAGAGGGGTATCATTCCCAGGGTTCCTACTGAGCCAGTGTATGTGCTATCGTTGCCTCTTTGCCAAGGCCAGGGCATACTGGGCACGCCTCCTTCTGCCTACTGGGGCAGGCTCAGGTTGTTCCTCCTCTGAGTCATGCTCTGCCTGTGATGGCCTTGGCAATGGTGGGGGACTGTTTGGCCCGGCCCTATGCTGGTCCTGCTGCAGCTGTTTCCGCAAGATCATATTATGTAACATAGCACATACCATGACAATTTGGGTACATGTAGTTGGTGAGTACTGCAAGGCTCCACCAGATGTGTCCAGACACGGAACGTGACTTGAGCAGCCCAAACACACGCTCTATTACATTACGTGTTTGTGCGTGTGCCTCATTATGGCGTTCCTGTTCAGGTGTGTGTGCGTTTCTGATGGGTGTCATCAGCCACGCCTCCAGTGCATAACCTGCATCCCTCACTAGGTGTCCATGTGGGATGTCCCCATTGGCAAATGTCTGGTACAGCTGCGTCAAATGCCAGATATGGGAATCATGGTAGCTCCCAGGGCAGCCAGCACACACATTCATTATTATGCTCTGGACATCACACACAACCTGGCAGTTGATGGAGGGAAGCCCTTGTGGTTAATGTAGGCCCTACCCTGCTCACTGGCTGGTGCTTTGATGCATATGTGCGTGCAGTCTATTGCACCCACTACCTCAGGGTATTCTGCTATTTGCTGGAAGAGATACATATTGCTGGCCAATACCTCACAGGCATTGTGGAAATATACATGATCACCGACATGTGCTGACATGGCATCCAGGAACTGGTGCAGTACCCTGGAGGCTGATGCCTGTGATATCCCATCATATCACCAGTTGGTCTCTGGAAGGTACCTGTGCTAGTATTCTTGAGGCCAACACATACCTTGGTTTCCCACTGGGATGGGTTCCCCTTTGTTGGTTCTGTGTGTGAGGCGTGGCCTGCACAGCTCGACAATTTGCTGCAGGAGGTCTCTGTCCACTCTATAGTGCTCCACTATCTCCAGCTCATGTAACCCGTGGTAGGTGACCCTGGGCCTGTACACTCTTCCTCCCGTGTGTCCTCACTGTGGGTTGTCTGGCACTATTTGCATTTATTTACCACCCTCAGCAAGTAGCCTATGTCTCCTTATGACAGCTATGGCAGCCCCTAGCATTTTTCTGCTCTGAGTTCAGCTTTTTCAGTTTTCACTTCCTAATAGCTTACTCCTGTCTTGCAGTGTCTCTTGAGAGAAACTTGTATCCTGCACTGCTGTTTGCAGAGTTTGCAGTAGCTTGGCTGAGGCTACTATTCTGCACTGTGTAATTGCCTTAGCTTCTAATTGTTTTCACCTGCTAGCTCAGCAGTATTCTCCTGTTAGCTTCCTACTAATTTCTGTTTGCTTCCTGTTTCCTCTCTGTTGACACTCAGGGGGAGACTAGCGTGCATACCAGCAGAAACTGCGGCTCACAGTAAGCTTGCGATGGCACACATGCTTACACAGTTTTAGAATCTTCTTCTTGGGTTAAAACACGTGCACACCAGCACAAACAGTCTTACAGGTCTCTGCCAACAGGCTCCCACATGCTCAGTCTGCCTTACACCGCGCACACTGCCCTACTTGCACCCTCATGGCGCGTACGTACATGCGTATGCATGCCCAACAAAACTTTTGGAAATTGTGCGTAACGGTGTACACCTTCCATTTCTTGACTTTCCCATGCTTATCTTGTGGCACTCCTCTTTTCCATGATATCACGTCTGACATCTGTCATATAACACTGACCTCCAATGAACTGCATTTCTTTCTGCCATTCCCCTGTGATGTCACCTATCTCCTTCTTTATTCCTCCCCCTTATTTTATCTCTTACACTACTCAGAATTTGCTCATTTGCTATGCTTGACAGTGAGATTCAGTATCCTAACTCATGGTACATCAAATTGCCTACTAATCGCTTAGTTACATGTCTTAGACTCAGCTTCCCCTTAGCTTAACCACTAAACAGTGGCCATGTTGTTTTTGGTCTGCTGTTCCCTGCATTGTAAATCCATGTATTGCATAAAACCCAC
>NW_025049103.1:15000-25694 GCF_019279795.1 Protopterus annectens | reverse complement strand
CATGAGGGGTTTTTTGGTTTTCCTTAATCCCACTTTTTTGTGGAGAGGGTATCCATATCACTGAAAGTTACTAATGTTCCCCTGGGTGACTGTGCTCCAAAACCCCACAGTTACACACACCCCAACTTGCATGGTTCCATCTCCCTCCCTCAGTTTAAACCATATTGGGTGGCATCTTCCTTCCTAGAGCAGTACTAATGGAAAGGGGTCAAAATCCTCCATTATCATGCAGGCAAAAGGCATGCCTTTCCACCCTCCTGCCTTCCTTTCCCATTACATAAATAGTTGCACTGAGATCATCTGGGATGCAGTCAACTTTTTTTTTGCAGCACGGGATTCTAATAAGGAACATGGCTGGATGTAAAAACCAATCTTTCTGTAAACCAATACAAGTATTCATTGTAATGCTGTTAGCCTGCTGTGAGCATTTGGGGCAAATGCTACTTGGGTACCTATATTTTCCCTTTTCCTTTTTTTTTGCCTTTTTTGCCTAAATGTGAGCCATAGCAGGGTTTTTAAAATTTTAATGTTCTTTTTGGCCATTTTTTTCCCCAAACCCTTTTGAACCACTGCCTCAGGATGTTCTTCCCCATTGCTGCAGTCCTGACTATTGGGTATAGTCCGGCCCCAGTGGGCCCCAATACCAGAGAAGGCTGAGGCCGGTCGGGGCGCTTAGACGGGCGCCAGTCGCCAGGGTACTAATGCGCATGCCCGGGCGCCATATCCTCAGTCTTTTGCCGCATGGTCCGATGCAGAAGCATTTTTGGGAGTGCAGGTTGGCTTGAAATTTTTCCCAAACCCGGGAGTTTCAGACCAAACAGAGTTGGAAAACCCTTGGGGAACATTTTGGTTTTTCTTGCCTCAGTTTTTAAACCGGGATGTCAGAAAAAGTGAATAACTGTATTTCTTGTGGGAAACAGATACCTCATAGGGATTATCATACCTTGTGTATACCTTGTTTAGGGCCTGAGCAGGGCGTTGTTGGTTGCCGCCTTGTGCTAGGTTTAAAAAACGCACTATTAAGAGGAGGTTAGACTGTGCCAGGTTAGTGTTTGGGAAGCGGGAATTATAAAAAGGGCCCGGGTGCTCCCCCCTTCCCCAAGAAGCGCAAGGAAAAACAGTGAAGCCTAGGGTTGAGGAACCGGGAGTCCCGGACGCCCGGGTTTTTTAGAAACTCAGTGGAGCCGAGGTTTTGCCAGGAGTTTCCCTGGAGTCTCAGGCAGAAACTATACTGTTACAGGATGTGCCTTTTCAGGAGGTAGGCCAGGCTGAGGGGCTTCTCAGGTAAATGTTCTTCCCTCTCTTCCCAAGGTAGTTAGGCCCTCCTTCTGTTGCCAAAACTTCTTTTAGAGGTAGGCCTATTCAGTTTTAGTGGGGGGTTCTCCTACCCTTTCAGGTTCTGTACCTAAGAAACATATGCTTAAAATGGCAGAAGATTTGATTACTATGATTAGAGGTTCTATGCCCCCCTTGAGGCCTAGGGTGGAACCTGAGTTTGATAGTTTTGAACAGTGTTCGAGGCTTCAAATCTTCGGGGAAAACTTGCAGGAGTATCCTACCCTTTTTCTGATTCTGATGTGGATGATTCCACTCCTACAGCCTCCTCCTGAGGATTTCTCATTTTCAGAGACCCCATTCCATGAGGGGGCACTTTAAATGGGAAGGCCAGGATTACTCTGATTTCCCGGAAAAGGCTTAGGGGAAATTTTTGTTTTTTCCCCAGCATAGGCCTTAGCTATTCCTCCTGTGTTGAATGTGGTGGAAGATGTTTTTTCAGAGGCTTCCCCCCCTGACTCTTTGCCTCCTGCTCCTGTTAAGCCTGATAGGTATTATAGGGTGCCCAAGCTCATAAGTATTTGTTTAAGAGTCCTAGGGGGACCCAGAAACTATTTTAGGGGCCTAAAGGTGTTTAAAGGGTTCTGTGGTTAAAAATCCTGTTCCCACTGATAAAGAGGCCTTTTTTGGGTAGGGGGGGAAAAAAAGTGTATACTTCTTCCCCACCTCTTTTTGCCCAAAAAAGGGAAAAAAAAATTGGGGGGGAAAAAAAAATTTTTAAAATTTTTTAAACCTCCAAGGGGGGACAGGATTGGGTTTGTTGGTTTTTAATCCATTTCCAAACCCCCCCCAAAACCCCCGGTTTTAAACCAAGATTTTTAATTTCCAAAAAACAATGCCCCTTTTCCAAAAGAGGGGGCCCCCCCCCCCCCCCCCCCCCCGCCCCCCCCCCCCCCCCCCCCCCCCCCCCCCCCCCCCCCCCCCCCCCCCCCCCCCCCCCCCCCCCCCCCCCCTCCCCCCCCCCCCCCCCCCCCCCCCCCCCCCCCCCCCCCCCCCCCCCCCCCCCCCCCAAAAAAAAAAAAAAAAAAAAAAAAAAAAAAAAAAAAGAAAAAAAAAAACAAAAAAAAAAAAAAAAAAAAAAAAAAACAAAAAAAAAAAAAAAAAAAAAAAAAAAAACAAAAAAAAAAAAAAAAAAATAAAAAAATAAAAAAAAAAAAAAATAAAAAAAAAAAAAAAAAAAAAAAAAAAAAAAAGGGGGCCAAAGACGGGTTTTTTCCCCCTTTTTTCCTTCCCCCAAAACCCACAAAGAAAAGAGGCTCACAAGCAAGTTTACAGTTACTTCACATAGGGGCCATTCAGCCAGTCCCTGTGTCAGAGAGGGCCTAGATTTTATTCTCGCCTGTTCCTTGAACAAAAAAGGGGGAACAGGGGGAGACCATTTTTGGTTTTATCTCTCCTCAACACGTTTTGGACATTCCCAAGTTCAAGATGTTGACGTTACAACAGCTTTTACCTCTGCTGGGCAAAGATCACTGGATGGTAACTTTAGATCTCAAGGAAGCTTACCTTCATGTGCCTATATAAGGCTAAGTTGCAGAAAGTATCTGCGGTTTCGAGCTGGAAATTCTCATTATCAGTTCTCTGCATTGCCCTTTGGCTTATCTACTGCGCCCAGAGTATTCACAAAGGTTCTGGCTCCAGTGATAGCTTACTTCAGGCTTCAAGGAATTCAAATCTATCCTTACTTGGGCGACTGCCTGATTCTGGCTCAAGAAAAGGAAGACCTTCTACAGCATCTGGAATATGTTATAGCAGTGCTAAGATGCCTAGGGTATTCTGTGAACGAAATAAAGTCCAGTCTAGTACCCTCTCAAGACATGTGCTTTCTGGGTGTAAGACTGAATACAGCAGCCCAGATGGCCTTTTAACCCGACAAACAAAGAGTCTGTCACTTGCTTCCATCAACTATCTCATCAGTCCGTGCTGACTGCAAGGACAGTCCTTCAAGCATTAGGGTTCATGGCATCTTGTATTCTGGTGCTTCCCAATGCCAAACTGCATATGAGGAAGCTACAATGGTATCTCAAAATGTATGGACACAGCACTGCCAGGATTTGGACACTGTCATTCAAATAATACCTTGCATTCAAAAGGAATTTTTGTGGTGGGCTCAGGAATGTCACCTAAACAAGGGACTCTCTGTGACCGGGCCAGAGGCAGAGATCAGATTCTAACGACAGATGCCTCGGACATTGCTTGGGAGCTCATCTAAATGGAAAGTGGATACAAGACAAGTGGCCTGCCAGACTACAGCATCTACATATCAACATGAAGGAGATGTTAGCAGTCCAGTTTGCATTAATGGCTTTCAAGGAGTTACTTCTTCCAGGGCAAGTGTTGATTCTAACAGACAACACAACTGTCATGTGGTACATCAACAACAAGGGGAACACATTCTTATCCTCTATGCAGGCAAGCAATGATTTTATGGGAGACTAAGCTAAGCTTGCAACTAACTCTTCAGGCAAGGTTTCTGCCAGGAGCACAGAACTCCTTAGCAGATGTGTTAAGCAGACAAATCATGGATCCCCACGAGTGGAAACTGGATCTTCATGTATTTCAGAAACTGACAGTGTCATGGGGAACTCCAGACATAGATCTGTTCGCTTCTCCACTAAACCACCAGCTGCCAAAGTATTGCACAAAGGGGTTTCATCACACAGCTTGGAAAGTGGATGCTCTGTCTTCAGTTGGAAAAACCTTCATGTGTATGCCTTTCCACCTCTACCGCTTCTTCCAAAGGTACTATAAAAGGTCAGACAAGACAGGCCAAGGATGATTTTGATAGCTCCAGATTGGCCTCGGCAACACTGGTACCCACTTCTACGGGGTCTGGTAAAGAAGCCTCCATGGCCTTTACCTCTGATTCCTCATCTGTTATCTCAGAAGGACGGTCATCTGCTCAATGTCAAGCTTCACTCTCTTCATCTAACAGCCTGGCATATTCTGTGTTGAAACACAGCAGGTCTCAACTTCCTCAACAAGTTTTAAATGTGATTATGGAAGCTAGAAGGCCTAGTACTAGGAGAGTGTACGCAGAAAAATGGAAGAGATTTTTATTTTGGAGTACAGCAAAGAATTTGGAGATTTCAGAGCCTAATTTGAGGTGTGGCTCTTCAATATCTTACTGAATTATTGGACAAAGGTTTGTCCTTCTCTTCCATAAAGATTCATGCTGCAGCAATTTCAGCTCACTATGATTGTGACCCACCTTTGTTTCGCATCCTTTGTTCAAGCAGTTTCTTAGAGGGCAAAGAATATAAGACCCCACGTAGAGCTCCTACTCCTGCTTGGGATCTCAATTTTGTGTTGGAAAAACTTTACTCTACAACCTTTTGAGCCTGCGGCTACTGCTGAATTGAAATATTTGTCATGGAAGACTGCTTTTCTGTTGGCTATTACTTCTGCAAGAAGGGTGTCTGAGTTGCAGGCCCTTATGGCAGTAGAGCCCTTTTGATTTTCCATAAGGACAGGGTATCATTACGTACTAATCCTTCCTTTATGCCTAAGGTGGTTTCTAGTGTGGCTTTAAACCAAACTATTCATTTGCCTCGTTTTTGCAGATCCTCAAAATAAAGGGAAAAGATTTTGCACACTTTAGATGTACACAGGCAATTGCGTTATTATTTGAGCAGGACTAAGAATTTTAGGCAGTCTCAGCAGTTACTTGTTTCTTTTGCTTTGAGTTCACAGGGCAAGCCTGTGTCAAAACAAACTATTTCTAGGTGGATTGGCTTTTGCATTGCATTTTGTTATTCCCATCATGGTAAGGAGATTCCAGCTGGGATCAGGCCTCATTCCACTAGGGCTACTGCCACTTCAACAGCATTTCTAAGGGGGTGGCAACTAAGGATATTCTGGAAGCAGCTACTTGGAGTTCAGTGCATACTTTCTCTAGGCATTATCACCTTCCTATCTACTCTAAGACTAGGGCTGGTTTTGCCACAGCTGTTTTACAAGGCATATTGTCAGCTCCTACTACTTTATAATTTGCCAGCCTCCCTTACCTCTGCTTTGGGATTCTACCCAATAGTCAGGACTGCAGCAATGGAAGGCGAAGAACATAGTACAGTTTTGTACCTACCATAAATGTAGATGTTCGAGGATTCCATTGCTGCAGTCCAATTTACCCTCCTCCTTCCTCTGTATTTAGGGTGGTTGTGTAGGTGAGTTGACATGCTTACATTTTGTATATATTGTTGTATATATTGTACATGTTTTGGTGCAGGTTGTTTTGGGACTTGTCTTTTGGGTCTTCTGACATCTGGGGCAAGAAAAGACTGAGGATATGGCGTCGGTCATGCGCATTAGTACCCTGACGCATACTGGCGCCAGTCTAATGCGCCCTGACCGACGTCAGCCTTATACTCTGGTATTCGGGCCGACTGGGACGCGGAATATACCCAATAGTCAGGACTGCAGCAATGGAATCCTCGAACATCTACATTTATGGTAGGTACAAAACTGTACTTTCTGTAATATAACATCAGCAATGCTTTTTTTTTTTTTTTTTTTGCCTTGGGGGGGGGGGGGGGTTCAATCAACCACAAGCTACTAGCTGCATTGTAAGACATCAAAGCAGCTGTACATTCCTAACTCTGTTACTGCTGCAGATACTCTTTTATATATATATATATATTTGTTTGTGTCTTTTGGCTTTTCCGGTCCGCTAATGATTGGTAGTTGATTTTTACGTGCCGAGTTACCAGCCCTGATGCTCAACCTTCAACGAAGGTACGCCCATTCACACATGTCTCCACCCAGAAGACGCTCTAGCTGAGAATCGAACCGGACAGTGCCTTACTTTGAGGCGACAACGCTACCGCAGCACCACCACCAAGAGGTTTTATATATATACTCGAGGCATTCCTGACCAAGATGCAGGACAGCATCCAGTTCTTATATATATAGATGTCTGAGGGCTTCACATAAGAAATCATGGTGCACTTTTCTCACTTTTGGATAGCTTGTTAGCTGGTACCATTATTCATACTTATCAGACTTTTACTCTGCTATACTCTGATTTTATTTACATTTATTTATTTTTATTATTTTTAATTCTATTTTATTGTTTCTTACTTCAGTTAGTTGACTGATCACTATTGGTCCCATTTCTGTCACAGCCCAAAAAGAGTATACAAAGAGAAATAAATAAATCTATGGTAAAGGTCTGAATGAAATGAATACAGTTTCTAGGTAACAGTACAAGAATAAAGTTTAGAATAAGAAGAATACAATTTCAAGAAAATAGCAGAGGAATTTTTAAAACAAAAATGGCAAAATGTTACGCTTAACTAAATGCATTTGCCATCAACAACTGAAGCGTAATATCTAAGTAATGTAAATATATACACTGAGATAAGAGGAAGAATAAGGGAACATTTCAAGACAGCAGACTTGCAGTGTTGATTCATTTAATAACCCTTAGGATTTTAAGGTTTGGGAGATGGAGTGTGAAAATGGAATCCCTATTCAGAGATTGAAAATAAATCAGGTAGTTGTCTGAAACAGGAGCAAGAATACATTTGCTTTGGTAATGCTGTAAGATTGCATCAAAATGTAAAGGTCAGATAAGTATAATTATTGCAGAAATGTCATCCCAGATATTTGGACGAAGCACAGTTAAGATAATTACCTCTTGTTGGCAAAATGGTCATGAAGGATTTAAATAAGGTAAAGTGCAGAGATCTATCTTAGCATTTGCAATTATGACTTTTCCAGTGAAGTGAAGTGAGACTTTAAGAACTCTGATGCATTTCAATTATGTTGTTAATGAAGAATATTGTGTAAACCATTGATTATCTGAAAAGCAAACAATTTGGTATTGATACAGATAAAACCTAACTATTCCCCGGAAGCTCAAATGACAAAACTTGAATTTTTTCATACTTCAGGCATACCAGCTGAAGGGAAACTTCATCTGAAAAAGGCATCATGTTGGCAGTGTCAAAGATGAATACTAGGCTAACTGCCTTGCAGGGCCATTTTAAGCCTATTTAATAGTTAGAGGTCAAAATGAAACCCTGTACCTTATGTCTGAGAGACAAAGGCCTTAACCATTATACCAAACCCACCCATAGTTATTTACTAAGCTGATCAGCTCTTTGGTTCCTGGAAAGTGTCAAATGATAGGAATCAGGCCAGACTGCTGTTCCTGGGTATGACCTATCCTCTTTCTAATGGGAGCACCCTCTGCCTCCAGTGACAGCTCTGATAATCCTGCTATTTCAGTCGTCCAGGGAAGCATACCTCTCAAGCTTGATTTCCATTGGCTAACTGGTTCTGATCACCATGAATGTGCTGGTTCAGATTACAATTGTTAACATGTAAAGCTCCCGCTAGGTGGCAGTGGACACATACTCCCATCTTCGGAAGCAGCTGCTAAAGGTGCCCTAACATCTAATCTAACTCCGCGTCACCTGCAAAGTGGTTAAGGCTTTATCCCTGAATGTCATTTAGCAGGCATAAACTAGAAAGTACTTTAGGTGATAAATAATGATGATAGTGAGATTAGGAAGGTATTTTCTCTCTCTACTTAGAACATGGCTGTGAAAGGGCTGTAAAACTACTTAAGTCATTATGAAAAACGTGCTAAACATCACACAGCAAACCATAGCTGTGTTTTTAACAATTGTCTATACAGTAGTTATTTGAACATTTTACTAGTAAGGAGGATATGTTGAACAAGATCACACTACACAGAATAAAATGGCAAACATACCATTCCGCGCTTCATGAATGCCAGTTTAATTTCTAAAAAGACTATCCTCAACCTTCTCTTAGAAACACTGCTTCACTGTTAAAACATTGCACATTACTATATATCTCTGCGATGCTTACTGGAGTTTCATAGTAACCTCAGTCATATTCCTTCTTACTTGCTATACTACAATATAACACATCTTAGTGTAGTACAATCTAGGGGTTGATATATTTAAGTAGCAGGGGTGTGGGGGTGCAGAGCTGCTAGCTCCCTGCTTATATTTGCAGAAATGTAATATGGTTTGTTTTTTGTTTCTGTATGTAGTTGTGCTGGAATATAGTACATCTTGCTTTCCTAAGTATTTTCAGTGTTATGGGATTCAATGTTTCGGGTTTTCAGTGTTTTCCATCTTAATGTTTTGAATTTCAGTTTTATGGAATTTTGATATTTTAAAGTGAATCCATTGTTATGAAGGCTTCTTATATTCATTTGTAATATTTTATGCCTTGATGGAATGTAAGTTTTGTTAAAGAGTTCACTAGTTTGTGAATTAGAAGAAATAGGTAAATAGGTCCTGGGTTGATTTTGATGTCATCGCATAGCTGTGTGTGTGTGTGTGTATGTATGTATATGTGTATAAATAAATAAATAAATAATAATAATAAAATAAATATATATATATATATATATATATATATATATATATACATATATATATATATATATATATATATATATACACACACACACACACACACACACTCACACACACACAGCTGTTAAAATGCTAGGTTTTTGTGATACAAAAAAATAAGACTACAACAAATTATCTTAAAACTTTTCCCACCTTTAATGTGACCTATAACCTGTACAATTCGATTGAAAAACAAACAAATCTGTTAGGGGGGAAAAAAAGTGCAATAAGCTGGTTGCATACGTGTGCACACCCTTAAACTAATACTTTGTTGAAGCACCTTTTGATTTAATTACAGCATTCAGTCTTCTTGGGTGCACACCTGCCATCAATTAAAGAGACTCTGATTAACCCCAAATAAACTTTAGCTCTCCTAGTAGGATTTTCCTGACATTTTCTCAGCTGCCTGCTACAGCAGAAGCCATGGTTAGCAGAGAGCTTCCAAAGCATCAAAGGACTCTCATTGTTAAAAGTTGTCAGTCAAGAGAAGGGTACAAAAAATTTCCACAGCATTAGATATACCATGGAACACAGTGAAGACAGTATGGGACAACAAGGACATTGCAAAGAACTGGATGTCCCTCCAAAATTGATGAAAAGACATTACACAAACTGGTCAGAGAGGCTGCCAAGAGACCTACAGCAACACTGAAGGAGCTGCAGGAATTTCCGGCAAGTACTGGTTGTGTACCACATGTGACAACAATCTCCCTTGGTCTCCATATGTCTGGACTATGGTGTAGGTTTGCAAGACGGAAGCCTTTTCTTACACAGAAAAACATCCAGGCCCAGCCAAAATTTGCAAAACAATACATAAAGTCTCCAAAAAGCATGTGGGAAAATGTGTTATGGTCTGATGAGACCAAGGTTGAACATTTTGGCCACAATTCCAAAAGGTATGTTTGGCGCAAAAAACACTTCGCATCACCAAAAGAACACCATCCCCACCGTGAAGCATGGTGGTGGCAGTATCATGCTTTGGGGGTTGCTTTTCTGCAGCTGGAACTGGGGCTTTAATCAAGGTTGAGGGAATTATGAACAGTTCCAAGTACCCACTTACTATTGACCCAAAACCTTCAGGTGTCTGCTAGAAAACTGAAAAGGAATTTCACCTTTCAATACGTCATTGACCCCAAGCATAAATCCAAATCAACAAAAGAATGGCTTCATCAGAAGAATATTAAAGTTTTGGAATGGCCCAGCCAGAGCGCAGATCTAAATCAAATAGAAAATCTGTGGGGTGACCTGAAGACGGCTACGCACAAAAGATGCCCTCCGCAATCTGACTGATTCGGAGCACTTTTGCAAAGAAGAGTGGGCAAATATTAGGAAGTCAAGATCTGCAATGCTGATAGTCTCCTGCCCAAGAAGACTGAATGCTGTAAGTAAATCAAAAGGTGCTTCAACAAAGTATGAGTTTGAGTGTGCACACTTATGCAACCAGCTTATTGTACATTTTTTTATTTTTAAAATTTTTCCCCTAACAGATTGTTTGTTTTTTGAATTGTACAGGGTATAGGTCACATTAAAGGTGGGAAAGTTTTGAAATGATTTATTGTGATCTCATTTTTTATATCACAAAAACCTGGCATTTTAAAAGTGGTGTGTCTACTTTTTATATCTACTTTTTATATCCAGTGTGTGTGTGTGTGTGTGTGTATATGTGTGTATGTATATATATATATATATATATATATATATCTGTGTGTGTATGTGTATATGTGTGTATGTATATCTATATATATATATATATATATATATGTATGTGTGTGTATATATATATATATATATATATATATATATATATATATATATATATATATATATATAGATAGATAGATAGAGATACACACACACACATATATATATATATATATATATATATATATATATAAATATATATATATATATATATACACACACACACCTCGCACCCCCCCCACCATGACAGCTATAAACAAC
>NW_025049103.1:0-2500 GCF_019279795.1 Protopterus annectens | reverse complement strand
TTTAAGGAAGCGTTTGAGTAATACAAAAACTTGTTTTGAAATGTGTTGTGACAGTCATAGCTTACGTAGGACTACTAAATGGTGTTCATGCTAGAAAGGGCTAGCATGTAAGGAGGGCTAACTGTACAATGGCTGTATGGTTCAGTGTGATTGACGTACTGATTTAGGTAGTCATAGATCTAAACTAGAATAGACAGGGAGGTCCTTTTGCCTGACTTCAGCAAGTGTTGATAGTTATGTACTCATTAATACACATAAGGGAGCTGGTAAAATGTGGTTACAGGAAGGTGGAGTAATTGATGGTTCTTTGCTTCCATGTTATTGTTTAGATGTAGAAAATGTTTCACTGAATTAACATTATTGGCTGAATAGTGTTACATAGTGGTACAAAAAACAGAAAATGTACATGCTTAGTTGGGGATGCTGGAGGGAAGGAGAATGCAGTGGGCCTTAAAACATCAGGTGTGGAAATGAGTATGCACATGAGCACATGAACCAACCATGTATCAAGAAGTGTGGGTAAGTGTGAGAAATGTGCACTTAGTCTTGTAATATGAATAGAATCATTACTGGGCAAGGGAAAGCAAAACAAAGATGAATACAACTGGAAATCTTTCTGTCAAGAATCAGCCAAGAGGTTAGGCTCACACACTTTTTGTGGGAAGTTAGTACGGCTGTGAATGACATGGGAAAGAGTAATATCTTTTAAGAGGGGTTGTTTAGTGGATCAGAACTAACACTGACTTTGAAAAAGATTCAGTACTGATTTAAGCTATTTTCAGTCATCATTGGTAACAGATAGGAGTGAACATAGGTTCATAGGTTCATACTAGGCTATCTGCCCGAGGGCATTTGGCAAGCTTTCTCCAGCTCTATCAAGCTTTTGTATTTACGCCACCCTTTAGTATGGGAACTATACTCCATTATTTTGCTGTGCCTCTGTCGAGCAGTGACACTGAGGTAATCCTTGGGGTATATCTGCGATCTCCCATCCATTGGTCAAGATTTCTCTTGAACAAGGCCAGCGAGGTGCTCTGCCTCACATATCCCGGGATTTTGTTCCACAGCATGGGGAGTCTCTTTATGATGAATCTATCCCTCCAGCACGTCCTATTAAGTAGCCGTGGTTTCCAGGTTTCAAGTCTCCCTGCCTTGTGGCTCTGATGGATCTAGATTTTTGAGGTGAAGCATATTCATCAAATCTGGCTCTGATATGGCCTTGTATGTTAGGGCAAAGGTCACCTCTGAGTATGTGCTTTACTGAATAGAGCTGGAGTTCTTTCAGTCGGGCAAGCATAGGGACATGATTTTGAGACCCTTTATCCTTTTGGTGAGGGAACTTTGTGGCCTCTCCAGCTGCTGCAAGTGTCGGGTCAGATACATTCCAAATGGGCATTGTACTCAATCATTGGTCTGATGAGTGATGAGTAAAGGGAGACTATGACCTCCCTTTGATCTAGATGAGAATCCCTTCATGATAAGGTGGGCAATGTAGAAGGTCTTCCTAACTACTTTAGCTACATGGGTGTCGAGAATGACAGACTACTATCAACCTGGGTCCCCAGGTCCCTTGATAACTTCTTCTGTGCCTGTGGATTGCCACCTATTTGGTAGCTAGGGTAACCTTGTTTTTCCCTGAAGGGTATGACTATGCATTTTGGCATTTAACTTTAGGCCATGGCATTCTGGCACCAGTTATCCTGCTTCTATGAGACCCTTCTGAAGGATATCTGTAAGCTGATGTGTTTTCTACTATGGCTTCCAGTTTGCAGTCATCTGCAAACTTTGTCAGCCATAACCCTCCTGTGTTTGCTTTGTACTTCGAAAAGTAGATGCCAACAAGAGTGGGCCCAGGACTGGAGGCCTGTGGGACACCACTTTGTGACAGGCTTTGAGTCTGACATGGCACCAGCAACTCTGACCCTGTGGGTTCTGTCACTCAGCCAGTTTGCAACCCATCTTGTGATGTATGGGTTAACATTTAAGCTGATGAGTTTTTCAATGATACCCGAAAGTGGGTATTGTATCGAAGGCCTTCGCCAGATCGAGGTAGGCTGTATGGACTGCCTTTCCTCATCAATGGCTTTGTGACTGTTTCAAAAAGTCAACCAAGTTTAAAAGGCATGATCTGCCTTTGACAAAGCCAAACTGGCTGGATCCAAAGTCTGCAAATTCCCTATGTCTTTATTTATGAGGTCCATTATGATCCTCCATGGCTTTGCAGATAAGGCTTGTCAAGCCAATGGGCCGGCAATTTCCAGGGTCGCTGGAGGCACCGCCTTTGTGTAGTGGCTCCACAGTTGCAGTGCGCCACCCTGTACATATCCAGAGGTAAGACTTTGATTAAACAGCTGTCCTAGCTGTGGGTTTAATTCTCGCATTGAGTTCGTGGAGCACACAGCCGGGGACACCATCAGGTCCCATGGATGCTGTGTTTTTGCTTTGGAGAGAGCAGTTCTCACTTCTGGGCGTTGGAGATGTTTGGGGGTCTGCAATTTGG
>NW_025049102.1:0-26877 GCF_019279795.1 Protopterus annectens | reverse complement strand
TATGTCTGTGATGGTGTCAGTTATGTCATGTTATGCAGTTACAACCCATGTGGTCATATGACATCTATACCACCTACTGTATTTGTACAGTGTGTATAGAATATGCTGAACTACATACCTGGAGTACATACTGTTGATTATTAGGTATCCTGTGGCCCAGTGTGTCTTACCTATTGTACAATGTGAATGGCTTGGCCTGGACAGCAACAGCTGTGAACATTTCCAGTCTACTGTATGACTGTAACTGGTCCACTGTAGCATCACTCCATTGATATATTTGTCAGTGTCTGAACAGCTATATGGCATGGCATGTAGAACTGTAATAGTACACAATGAAAGGTTTCCATGTCTGCAGACCTGTGGGTGTTGTTTTACCTATGACCTCTCTGAGGGTGTATGTTACAGACAATGATTGTCATTTGTATGGGTGGCACATACAGTGTCCAGTCGTTGAGGGGTTGACTGTAGGCATAGTGGCTGTTCCATATTGTGTGCACCTACCACTTATGTATCTTACTGTACATATAACTGCGTGTGTGTATCTGTAGTCACATGTATATGTACACACACACACACACACACACATATATATATATATATATATATATATATATATATATATATATATACCTGTATCTGCATATCTGTGTCTGTGTATTTGAAGCCTGGTAATGTTGATGGCTTCCACATAATACATTACCCATGGGAGCCAGACTGTACTACCTGATATGTTACCAATACCAGCCTGACATCATACAGGTGGGATGTAGTACAGGTAACATTGTGTGCCCATGTTGTCACTGGCCCTGGTTATGAGATCTCCATCCACTTGGTAGTGTATTGCAGGGTGGACGTGTTTGACTAGGGGGGATGGCTATCTGTACAGCTCATATAGTCTGTGGTGACTCTCAACCCCAGTAATGTAACATGTATCATGTTACACTCCTCTCCCTAGCAGCTAAATGTGCCTTGCAGTACCAGCACAACAGTGTTGTGCTAATGGGTCTGTAGGCATGGGAATCCCATTGAGGTCTGCCATGTGTGTGTATGTGTGCATATCTGTAGAGTACACCATTCTGAGTCCACATACTCCTATTACGATACACTTTGCCACGCAGTAGTACGGATATTGTTGTCATCCATAGGTGTGGCAATGCAGTGCAACACCCTACTATGCCTGTAGCATGTGCATCACATGCATATCCCTGTGGTACCACTGTTGTGATATGCAATGGGTTGTTTTTGTGTCATGGCCAATGTGTGATAGTGGGTATATCAGAGTATCAAGATGGGTTCTAGCGTGTACAATATCCAGTGGGGGATGTGGGTGCTGTGTATACTGTCTTTACACCATGGTACACCAGGTATCTGGCCCACGTATCACTCTCAGGTGGCCAATGTCACTGTCACCCATACAGATAACAGATAACAGGATACAGCCCCATTACACATGTGCTGTGTGCAGCCTACCTGTAACACATTGGACACATGGACTAGTTAGTTAGCTACTATACAACCAGGTCTCTAAGATGTGTGTCTACCTGTTATGTGCCAGTTAATGTGTATATGATGGTATGACACACTATGTATTCTCCATATACAAACATTACATCCCCCATTACCATATTGTACATGTCTGTGGATGGTCTGCATGTAGCACGTGACCTGGTACACACCTCACCCTACAGATGGTGTCATGTGTGCAATGACAGCCACACAGTTCAGTAGCATTACATACCTGGGTTGGGGTCTAGACAGAGTGTTGCCAAGTAAGGATTTGTGTGTATGTGGATGGGTTGACATAAGGGTGCAGATTATACCTGTACCAGCAGGCCACTGTTCAAGTTTGCACAGCCAATAACTGTTATACATACCTGTGGTATGTGTGCAACTGTACACCAGATATGTCACGGCCATGGTGTCACCACACTAACATACCCTTGTGGAATATGACTGCGGACCATCCTCCTGCTGACATATTTATGCCTACAGCACAAATGGATGACAGTATGGGGATATCAATTGGTGTTAACAACAGATGAGATGCATCATTGCTGCATGGCTACACTACCTGACATGTATGCAGTACACATTACCCTGACTACATTCTACAATGCAGTACATTGTGGCACTCCATTACAGTCACCATGTGCATCATAACCATGTTAGCCTTTCTTTGCATCGATGTTATGAATGACAGGGATGTGGCACAGGTATCATCATATGCACCGGGTTTGTGAAAGTCATCTTAGCTGCATAGTTACACTACCTAACATGTATGCAGTGCACATTACCCCTGACTACATTCTACACTGCAGTACATTGCAGCACTCTATCACAGTCATCGTGTGCATCAGAACCATGTTAGCCTGTCCCTGCATCGATGTTATGGATGACAAGGATGTGGCACAGGTATCATCATATGCACCGGGTGTGTGAAAGTCATCTTAGCTGCATGGTTACACTACCTAACATGTATGCAGTACACATTACCCCTGACTACATTCTACACTGCAGTACATTGCGGCACTCTATCACAGTCACCGTGTGAATCAGAACCATGTTAGTCTGTCCCTGCATCAATGTTATGGATAACAGGGATATGGGACAGGTATCATCATATGCACAGGGTGTGTTGCAGGTGAGCCAGAGGCCGAGGGTGGTCCAAACGTGTCACCATGTGTGTGGGTGAGGTGTGGTTCCTTGATTGGGGCGTGGTGATGTGGTGTTTGTCAGTATGGGTTCACCCTAGATGTGGTTGCATAGTGTGTGGGTATGCATGCACACAGTTCCGCCACATGACTGCCCTATACGGGTGATGTTGGACAGCTGCAGACCATACCTAGCAGGGTGTGCAGTTCACTGTGTCTGGCCATGGACACACTGACTGTGCCTGTCATGAGTTCCATGGGCTCGTGCAGGTACAGACCTTGAGGTGCTACTCTCCCCTGATGATGACATATGTCAACTGGAACCATGTCCTGCCTGGGACTGGCCAGGGCCATATGCATGAGGCCTGCTGTGGTGTGCTATGGACAGCAGCCCCTGTGATCTGCTGGGACTGGTACTGCCACTATGGGAGTGGCTATGCATCCTGGCATGTCCATGCTGACCACAAGCTGCTGGTGTCTCTGGCCTATGTCCATGTGGCTGTTCCACTACTCCCATCACACATTCTAGCACAGACATACCATGGTCAAGGAGGCCAACCCCCTCACCCCACCATCTATCCATGATCTCTGTATATTCATGGAAGGCACCAGCGAGTTCATGGATGTTGCCACTTACAGCTGCGAAAGCAGACCTTTGCAGCCTCAGGACCTGTCTGGTGTGCATTTCCATATGTGCCTGTGCCTCCATTTTGGCCTGAAACATGCTCCTGGTGGTGCCAGTTGTGATGGCTCAGCCAGGGGAATGATGACCTGCAGTCCTCCCATGAGGACCATGGTACATCTGCCTATGTGGTGGCCTTCTGGACATCCAGCTATGCTGACTCTGACCCGACACATTTGGCATGGACACTACATTTTGCTGGTCATTGCCACCAAGTGCCAACTGTCCCTCTGCTATGGCCACATGTGATAGGGTTTGTAGTACTGTAACTGTGTGTGGGCTTGGGGTGGCTAGAAGGGTAATGACACATGTTGGTGCAGTGTCGGCCTCTGACAACCCCACCTGTGCCTCACCTGTACCTTCATCATTATCGGTGTCTGTAGGGACACCTACCTTATTTTGTGTGCAGGAGGGGCCCTGACCCACCTCGTCACCTGTGGGGGAAACAAATACACACGTTAAGACCTGTACAGCATTGCATAAAAGTACACACACTCACACACACTCACACTGACAGCCACCTTACTACCTCACTTTCCCTGAGTTTACAGACAGTCCCACTGTCAGTGGCATATGTTCCCCATCCTGCATGACACTTGCTAATATACATGCATCACTACAGCCCATTAACATATCATTCCTCTCCATGCCTACACATGTGGTTACAACACATGACCTGTTACTCCATCACCTCCCTGACATGGGTGGAGTAGGTTGTACATGGCCTCACTGCTGTCACCCTGTATTACCCTGTGTATGGGCAGTAATGAAGTACAAGGCCCCTATATGGTTAGGGCTGCTATATTCACTACATATGTCACACACCAGAGCCTCATACTACAATCTTGCTCAGTCCATGCCACGCCTGCTGCAAAAGTGACCCATCATGCGGACAACAGTAGTACCTGGATACACTCACTGATGTGCTGTGGTAATTCCCTATGGAATTTGTAGCGCTGCATATGTGGGTAGCCGGTAACCAGTGCTGTTGGACATATGATGTGTATACCTGGTATGTGCTGCACCTCCCAATGCATGCACCATGCTATAGACCTTGTTATGCTATCAGCTGTCCTGTGTTCACATACCTGACAGGTTGTGTTGGTGTCCCATGTCTCACTCCATGTACAGCTCAATCCCAAGGGAAGATACCACCATGTGGTCAATCCCACTCTCGCCTGTGCATACATGGATACACACACACACACACACACACACACACACACACACACACACACACACACACACACAAACACACACACACACACACACACACACACACACACACACACACACACACACACACACACACACACACACACACACACACACACACACACACACACACACACAAACACAAACACACCACATTCCTACATGGTGATTTGCACAACATTTGTACACACAGTCCTCCCATTACCCTTCCGTCAACATACATTACATATGGAGCTCAACAGCATGCAGTGCAACTATAGTGACATCATGCTAGCAGCAGTATACATTTGTGTGAGGCATGGGTTTTGCTGGTAGGTGATGGCCCTTCCCCGTGTTAACACTGCATCCATGTACAAAGTGTTACTGTGGACCTATTCTGCACCCTGCCTTGTACTGTGCAGCATACCTCACAGGTGTAGAAACCATTGCTGCATCTGTAGTACTGTGTCGGTTATGTCAGCAACAATGCTCACAGCCCCTATGTGTTGTAGCAACTCATTCTTGTCCCAGAGACTTCCCATACTCAGGAACAAGCTACCATTTATGTCAAGCAAAGTTCCTCATTGACACTCTTCAAGAAGAATCTTGATTAGTGGATGGGAAATAGGAAATACACCCCAGGGATCACTTCTGTGACTCTGCTCGACAGGGGCACAGGAAATTAACTTTCTTGGGTTGGCGTAAGCCAGGGAGCTTTGTCGGCTAGGCTTACTTAGGCCCTTGGGCCAATAGCTTAGTACCTACCTATGAACCTATACCTGGGATGATATGTGAACAGTTATAAGTTGTGGATGCCTGATGTTTGCATTACAGATCACAACATCAGCAGTGCATGTATGACCAGTACATGTCTATTACACTTACAACCAGCAGACCTTACCATGGCTGTGAGGGGTGCCCTGCACATGTCCCAGACCTCTGCATGGTTGCAAGGTCTACTCATGTGCACATCCCTTGGAGTGCACACACTGCTGTCATGAGTGCTGTGGGTTCAGGGTTACATCTGCAACATTTACTTAACCTGATTATGTGCAGCTGCAGCCATGGTGGTGTTGAGTCACACATGTCCCTACTGTAGGCCTTGCGTCCTGCCACACTTCACATCCCTGTGGACACATTGCACATTGTCAGGATGTTAGTTATCTTGCATGTGTCTGTTGTACCCTTCCCATACCCCAGCATGGTCTCTACTGTGATGCAGTGCATTTCACAGCAACAAAACGTGAACTTGTACAGCATGCAGTATGGGTAGGTGTGTTAGATGTGTGCATGGGATATCTCATAGCTATTACATGCCCAGTTTATCATCATCCATGAACAGGAACCGGCTATGGGCTGCTGCCATGGTGGTATCCTGGAGGGACCTACATAGGAGTGTGAGAAAGCTGATGTTAGTGACCACAGCTGTGGCATTCATAAAAAATGAGTGCAGCATTACATTACATCAACAGTAGAATTACACAATATTACAGCTTATATACAATTGCTTATTACTATTACACAGCAGCAGACTATGTATATGACATCTCAGTTTTGCATGATGTACCTGTACAGATGCAGATGCATACACGCAAGTGAGGTACCAATGTGCCCTCGGGCCTTACCTGTACGATCTTTAGCTGGTATGTCATTGGCACTCACTTCCAAGATGTGCCCTGACAGGTGTTGATACTGCAGGTGGACAGGTGCCACAAGGCTGCTGAGAACCTTCTCCACATGGGTGAGGGGTGGATGGGTGTGTTGCCCCCCCCCTTGTTGTGAGGTGGTCCCCCTTATGCCAGCTGCATGCCAACGTACATTGGGAAGCCGGTCGGTGCAATGATGCCGGACCTGCTCATAGTTGCAGTTATGCAGTCCGACATCATTGACCCTGTGGACTAGTTTGTTCCACAGGGCGGTCCTCTCCTTCTGGTTGTGGACTGTCTGGCTAAACAGCAGTATGTAGTGCTGTACCAGGTGGTCGATAATGATTGCAGTTTCAATTAGTGCTGTATGCGGGAAGACGACTATGGGACATGTTTCCTGCAAGACATAAGGATGTAAACAGGTCTGAGCCACATATTTGTCTCCCCCCACCATATCAGCTACAATAAACTATTCACAGACTGCAATTGTTATGTCAGCTGCTTACCTACCATTGGGACATATGTTGTATTGTACAAAGCTTTGTGCTATGTGTATGTGCCACGCTTTGTGCTATGTGTTTGTAGCCATGCTCCCTATGGGGGCACTTATCTTTGCTGGCCTGTTAAAGACTATTTCACCTGCATGCCATTGTCATTGTCACTATATATAGGTGTAAAAATATACATCTATGTACATATATGTGTAGATATATGTTGTACGTTGTTGATATACCTATGTCTATATGAGTTTCTATGTATTTGTACACATACATGTCACATTCTGTATCATAAAGATATGTGGAGTGCATACAGACATCTGGTCCAGATTTTGCAACTGTCTGTCATTCACAGCTGCACTGTTCTGCCTTGCTGCAACACAGACAGGTGCCACATGTGAACATAGACTAACATTAGGGTGGTAAATATGATGTGAGATTGCTGGTACACATATTGCATACCTATGACACTTGTGCATGGTACATTACACATTAACATGACTGTCCTGCAAGTGGTGAGCTCTGACAACCATGTGTCTATCATGACGGCAGTACATCCACCACCAGCTATTGTCCACATTAACATACCATACACAGATATTATGGCTGACATCTTTGACATTCATTGCTGATCTGCACAGTTGGCGGGTATGTCCCACTGCTTATAGGGACAGACAGTATTGTCCAGAGCAGTTGTTCAGTGAGACATCTTTACAGGGACAACTACAGATGGCACATATCAAACATTCTACATCATATATCCTATTAATCTATACCACATGCTACATTAAATTGCATAATGTTATGTTTTACATACCTTTTATTCTTTGGATGGGTGTGACGCCTTCCCGGTTGTGGCTTGTAGGTATTTGTTTCCCACTGTGTGAGTTTCATTTAAAAATTTTTTTTCTCTCTCTCTTTCTATCTTTCTCCCTCTCCAGTAGAGTGAATGAGTTGGTTTGAATGGATTTCAGCATGGCTTTTGTAGGTGATGCACATGATCAGGTAATGGGCTCTGCACCAATCAGTGTGCAACAGTTGCTGACTGCGTGCAGCCTGCTGTGTAGTGATTCAGTTAACCAATGTCATGGCATCCCAGTACTATAAATTGCTTACTCATATGGGCATTGACCCTTCACCTTTACAGTATGGAGGACATCCTTCCTGTATGTGCGCAACAGTGTTATTGATGGCAGGTTGCAGTACGTATAACACTGGGGCTTGCAGAGACAGAACAACTACACAATCTTAAGAAGTTCCAGACCTACAGACGGAGTGAGTAGTGTTATGTGCATTGTATATTGCTGGTCTTGCAGTGTTTGCATGTACATAGTAGTTTAGGATGTAATGCAGTCTGTCTGCATAGCTGTCAGCAGTGGGCCTATCCACAAGATGGCCAGTGGATTATTTGTTTGCTTTTGCCTGTGCACCACACAGGTGTTGTCCTAGATATATCCCCGGCAATCTGCCTGTTGCATGCTATCAGTACATGGCTACTTCCAGTTGTGTTCCTGATGTGTTATTCCTGCAGAAGGGTATGTTGCAACAAATCCTGTAACACCAGAAATTTGCAGGGTGTGTAACATCAATATTATGAGTATGGTCCTGTGTTCCTGCCTCTGTCCTCCACATATATGGCTGGTTTTGTCCTGCTGTGATACGGTTAGGGGTTGTTCAGTATTGGCCTATCATTATTTACAGCTAGCATTCCTGCTATCATCCCAGTCATATAGTGGACTCCCACGACATTTGTTGGTCAGGGTCCATACATGTGACAGATACATAGACATTATCATAGGTAATAGTTTCATAGTTTTAAAATTTCATAGTAATAAATGTCCCCCTAGGCCTTGACTACACAGTGTAACTGACAGCTGCTGAAGTACATCTGTTATTGTTTATTATTACCTATCTTGATGGCAAATACTTTGTCTACAGTTGTATGAATTGATGGGTTTGGCCTGGAAAGCATAGTATGTTATATATCTGCACTGTCTGCATCTACTTTTCTGTGCGGACCTTGCATTCCTCACTGATTAAATATATCCAGATCTATGTGCTGTAGGTAATTGCATACATTATTGTAAAATACACCATTAAAGGTTGTCCGTGTATACATAATTGTGTGTCATCTCATGTCCTTTGAATAGTGAGTGGGTTTATGTGTAATGCAGTACTCCTGTTCAAGTGTAAATGTCATTTAGTAGGTTATACACCAAAATAATGTTGATATACAGATTTCATATGGAAAATAGAACGTGCTGCAGTGCGACTCAAACCGGGAATTTGTGTGTGTTAGGTGGATGCTCTGCCCACTACACTATTGCAGTTCTGCTTCATTTGCATATTTCTACCTTAATGTCATACCCATGCTCACTTTCCCCGGCCCCCAAGCTCCATGTACACAGCATCCATTCATTCTCCAGTTGCTAGCCCTGCCATACCACACCTCCACACATTTCCCTCCCTGCATGTCTCGGTACTCCTCCATTTTACTGTCTTGATGCAACCTTCTGCAGGCTCTTCATATGTTTAGTCCACGTACGTTTGAACCTTCCCTTGATCCTCCTCAATTACTGGTGGAAACATGATTGTGATCCACAAAGTGTGGTGCTTCCCACCAGGGACGGACCTGATGTTGTGTCATGAGTAGAATTTACTGGTCTACACTGTTTCTCCCACTGGTAGCATCCTGCCAGGGGTTTGAGAAGCAGCGGTTTGCTCACATACTAGACCAACCTCATCTCCTGCTTCCATTGATGAAGCACCCCCCCCCACGGTGTGCCCCATTTTCCATTCCTCTCTTCAGTATTATACAAGACTACTGTTTTCACAGTATGCGTGTACAGGCACTGTTCTTTGATACTCATAGACTGCTCAGAATACTGTGACTGAGCACTGTGCACATGTTTGCTGGTATTAATGTACATACTTACATACATTTCCTATACTGTTGACTGACTGTGCCGGATGCTATATTTGTGATAACAGCAGCTGATTGTATATCTGCCATGCCTCTGTGGTAACTCACTTGGACTATAGTGTGCAAGGGGTGACCTGGGAGTGCTGATTATGTTGTTACTGGCCACGAAGAGGGCTGTGGGCTACAGTGTGCCTAAGGCACTGCGAGGGAAGTATAGGTGGGTATGTGCTGGTGTGCGTGAGGCTCAGACTTGCTGACTTCCAGTTATGATGTTTTACACTGGGTTGGCCTCCACATTGCTTATCCAGTGTGGGCATTGCTTATTGCTGCCCAAACAGGTGGACTCCAGCTTTCTGCCACATACCCCTGCACTACTTCATGTACATGTCGGTATTATACATGCTTAAGTCAGGTGTACATGTCAGGTATGACTGCTCATGAATGTCAGTGTAAGGTGAACTGGGATTCCAGTTTTGCAGTTCTGGATAGGTTACACTCAGGTATTCGGGTTAGGTTTAGTTATGACAGACCTGTGTTGTAGAGTAGATGTGAATAGTGAAGGTGTATGCAGGTAGGTGGAGGGGGGATATTTTAACTGTATACTAGGCCGTTCGACTGATTGATGGGGGAGCAGTAGTGCAGGTTTGCAGGGTGTTGGGATATGTATGCGAGGCAGGACAGGACATGTCAGTGTCAGTAGTTGGTGTAGGGGTATGGAGTGTTAGTTGGAGGGTGGTGGACTTTGCCAGGTGGTGAGCAGGTGGTGATCCAAGTGTGCTTGAGGTTTCCCTTCATGTGTTATTTACATGTGTATTCTGGGACAGCTGCAGTAATACACCTGGGTTGGGGGTTCCAGATTCTGCCAATATAGTTGTGTGGAGGGTGTCACCTACTTGTGACTGTGAACATTACTACAAATGAAACAGGGGTCGATAGGTAGGTGGTGTTATTGGGCCACACAGTGGGGCTGATAGTAGGGGACATGTCCAGGGATGTGCAGGATGGCTGATGTTCCCAGTCAGCAGCTGGCCATTTCTTCTACAGCGACAGCTTTGTATATACCCTGCATTTGGAGGTAGGTCTGGACACTCACACCCCTTGGTGGGGGTGAGGACAGCAATAATACCTTGTGATGCCAATTAGTTTGGCTTACATGCCTACAGTGGGGTGTTGTGACCATATGTTCTTTGGTGTCATTTAGTGGGTTTGCAACAACCCATCTGGTTATTCCGCCCTTTGCCCTGTATACTACACATTGCTGCTGTGGGACTCGTACTCTGCAGGGCTGTTCATTAGGTGTCGGGTCTGCCCAATGCACACTATTGCTTACATCCCTGAGGCAGTCCACATAGAACCACTCCAGCCAACACCTGCACACCTAGGCCCATAATTACATACCCATAATTCCCCACCCGCACCTTCTCTTCAGAACTTTTCCTTACTCCGGGTGCAGGTTGGGTCTGGCCACACCAGTACATACTGCCCACTTCTCGGGATCCATCATGTATGTTGTCTCGCTCCATGGATCATCAGGCTTCCCCAACCTTGTCGTCCGAGAACATGCGTGCCCTGCCGTTGGATATCCATGTAATGCCTGGAGACCCAAATATCCATAGCATTTTTGGGTTGTCCAACAAGGGACATTCGTGTCTTTGTTTCAAGATTAGACTTGGTGGGTCTCTCCCACTGGTAGTATCCTGCCTGTAGTCTGGGAAGCAGTGGTTTGTTTACTTTGTGTTTGTATGTTTAGCTGGGGGGGCGTTGATGCTACGTGTTACATGTTTGTTGATTGGGCACCTCACCCCCATTGGCACGGCCTGTGAACATATGCAATTCTTAACTGCTGTATCATATCCTAGCTATATATATGTGTGTATATTTACACATACACACACACACACACACACACACACACACACACACACACACACACACACACACACACACACACACACACACACACACACACATATATATCTTCTTCTTCTTCTTCTTTTGGCTGCTCCCATCAGGGATCACCACAGCAGATCAACTGTTTCCATTTCTTCCTGTCCTATGCATCTTGCTCTGTCACACCAACCACCTGCATGTCCTCTCTCACCACATCCATAAACCTTATCTTAGGCCTTCCTCTTTTCCTGTTACCTGGCAGCTTCATCCTTAGCATCTTTTTCCCAATATACTCTGCATCCCTCCTCAGCACATGTCCAAACCAACGTAATCTTGCCTCTCTGGCTTTGTCTCCAAACCTTCCAACCTGGGCTGATCCTCTAATATACTTATTCCTAATCCTGTCCATCCTCGTCATACACAGTGCAAATCGTAACATCTTCATCTCTGCCACGTCAAGCTCTGACTCCTGCCTTTTTGTCAATGCCACTGTCTCCATCCCATATAACATAGCTGGTCTCACTACCCTCTTGTAGACCTTCCCTTTCACTCTTACTGGTACTCGTCTGTCACAAATCACTCCTGACACTCTTCTCCACCCACTCCATCCTGCCTGTACTCTCTTCTTCACCTCTCTTCCACACTCACCATTACTCTGAACTGTTGATCTGAAGTATTTAAACTCATCCACCTTCACCACCTCTACTCCCTGCATCCTCACCATTCCTGTATCCCCCCTCTCATTCACACACACACACACACATATTCTGTCTTAGTCCTGCTGACCTTCATTCCTCTTCTCTCTAGAACATATCTCCACCTCTCCAGGGTCTCCTCCATCTATTCCCTACTCTGATTACAGATCACAATGTCATCTACAAACATTATAGTCCACGGGGACTCCTGTCTGATCTCGTCTGTCAACCTGTCCATCACCATTACAAATAAGAAAGGGCTCAGAGCTGAACCTTGATGTAATCCCACCTCCACCTTAAATGCATCTGTCACTACCACCACAGACCTCACCGCTGTCACACTACCCTCGTACATATCCTGTACCACTCTTACATACTTCTCTGACACTCCCGACTTCCTCATACAATACCACAACTCCTCTCTAGGCACCCTGTCATATGCTTTCTCTGAATCCACAAAGACACAATGCAACTCCTTCTGACATTCTCTGTACTTCTCCATCAACAGTCTCAAAGCAAACATCGCATCTGTAGTGCTCTTTCCTGGCATGAAACCATACTGCTGATCACTAATCATCACCTCCCTTCTTAACCTAGCTTCCACTACTCTTTCCAATAACTTCATGCTGTGACTGATTAATTTAGTCCCTCTGAAGTTACTACAGCTCTGCACATCACCCTTATTCTTAAAAATCAGTACCAAAACACTTTTTCTCCATTCCTCAGGCATCCTCTCACTTTCCAAGATTTCATTAAACAATCTAGTTAAAAACTCCACTGCCATTTCACCTAAACACCTCCATGATTCCACAGGTATGTCATCTGGACCAACAGCCTATCCATTCTTCATCCTCTTCATAGCTATCCTTACTTCCTCCTTGCTAATCCACTGCACTTCATGATTCACTATCTGCACATCATCCAACCTTCTCTCCTTCTCATTCTCTTCATTCATCAGCCCCTCAAAGTACTCTTTCCATCTGCTCAATGCCCTCTCCTTGCTTGTGAGTATGTTTCCCTCATTATCCTTTATCACCCTTACCTGCTGCACATCTTTACTATCTTGGTCCCTCTGTCTAGTCAATCGGTACAGGTCCTTTTCTCCCTCCTTAGTGTCCAACCTTTTATACAACTCATCATACACCTTATCCTTAGCCTTCGCCACCTCTCTCTTTGCCATGCAACTCATCTCCTTATACTCTTGTCTACTTTCTTCATCTCTCTGACAATCCCACTTCTTCTTCGCCAACCTCTTTTTCTGTATACTCTCCTGTACTTCTTCATTCCATCACCAGGTCTCCTTGTCCTCCTTCCTCTTTCCAGGCGTCACACCAAGCACCTTTCTAGCCATCTCTCTTACTAGCTTTGCTGTAGTTACCCAGCTATTCAGTAACTCTTCATTGGCACCCAGTGCCTGTCTTAACTCTTCCCTGAACATCACCTCACAAGTACCATTTTTCAATTTCCACCATTTGATCCTTGGTGCTGCCCTCACACTCATCCTCCTCTTCTTGATCACCAATGTCATCCTACAAACTACCATCATATGCTGCCTAACTACACTTTCCCCTGTCACCACTTTACAGTCTCCAATCTCCTTCAGACTGGCCCTTCTACATAAGATATAATCCACCTGTGTGCATCTTCCTCCACTCTTGTATGTCACCCTATGCTCCTCCCTCTTGTTAAAATACGTATTCAACACAGCCATGTCCATCCTTTTCGCAAAATCCACTACCATCTGACATTCTACATTCATTTGCTTAACACCATACCTAACCCATCACTTCCTTATCCCCTCTGTTCCCTTCATCAACATGCCCATTGAAATCTGCTCCAATCACCAGTCTCTCACCCTTGGGTACAGTCATCACCACTTCATCCAACTCACTCCAAAATGTTTCTTTCTCATCCATTGCACACCCAACTTGTGGAGCATATGCACTAACAACATTCATCATTACACCATCAGTTTCGAGCTTCATAAACATCACTCTGTCCGACACTCTTTTCACCTCCAAAACACTCTTAGCATACTGTTCCTTCAGGATAATGCCTACGCCATTTCTCCTCCCATCCACACCATGATAAAACAATTTGAACCCACCTCCCACCTAGCCTTGCTCCCCTTCCATCTGGTCTCTTGCACACCCAATATACCAACCTTCTTTGGTCCATCATATCAGCTAGCTCTCTCCCTATACCAGTCATGCTGCCGACATTCAAAGTTCCGACCCTCACTATCACAGTCCTAGCCTTTACCAGCCTTCGGCCATGTTTTCCACCTCTTCTCCTCCTTTGGCCAACAGTAGCCCAATTTCCGCCAGTACCCTGTTGGCCAACAGTACTGGTGGCCATTGTTGTTAACCCAGGCCTCGACCGATCCTGTATGTATATGTGTACTTTTGTCTGCATGTATGATTTGGCAAAATTTATATATGTATATATATATATATAAATATATATATATATATATATATATATATATATATATATATATATATATATATATATCTAACGACATATGGATGTATGTGTGTCTGCATATGTATATATCTATATGTGGGTATTTATATAAATATCTGTCTATGTATGTATACATTTGTACTACGGAGCTACCTCTACATATTTAGCTACATATTCTGTAATGTTGCCTGTTATTGCTGGGTACTGTGTTTCATGTGCATACTGGCCATCCTTGTGTGCAAAGTATGCTTTGTGATACCTACAGCTAAATCCGTACACAGAGTCACACATGAAATCTATTGTTAGTACCAGGAAGTCATTCGTTCCATGCAGGGCAACCCGAACACTGGGTATACAACTTTCATCTACACCCAGAGTTGCATAGGTATCCATGGTTATGTGCATGGACTATGGCGTGTGCCAGACCTAGGATACTTGGGTCGAGACAACATAAGGGATGGGTCCCGAGGGGGGTATGTGGAGGGGGGGCTATGTGTGGTGGTGTGGTGGCAACAGGACGGTAACCAGGGTAGGGATGGTGGCTGTCTATGTACAGTGAGTGGGGGGAAGCAGAACTATGGGTAATGAAAGTCTAGGTTGGGGATGGCTTTGGTTGGATGGGCCTGTACTGCTCGGCCCACCTAGTGGGTGGGGGAGAGGGGGAAGTGATGTCAACATGTGAAACATTACAAAGGGCTAATTTAAATCCCTATTTCAATGACACACATACAATACAATGAGCTTGATAGTGTATTGCAGGGTGGACGTCTTTGGCTGGGTGGGAGGGTTTGCCAATTTGTACGTGACGTATATTGTTTGGGGCCTCTTACGCCCATTCACGGTGCATGTGGACATATATGTGTCTGTTAATCTACCATTGCTATCTACAGATGTCTGGCCGTATATACCTCTATTGGCATATATATTTGCTGACATATTTCTAACTATGTCTGTATATACCTATGGAGACATTTATCTACGTACATACATGTAACTTGCTGTGTATATGTGGACATATAGATGTTGACATATATATATGTGTAGCTGTCGGCATTTGCATGTATATCTGTGCATATATTTGTATATATATGTGTATATCTCTGGATATTTTTATATATATAGATATATGTATACATATATGTGACTACAACTATAGATATGTTGCATCTGTTTAGATAGTAATATATTTGCACACACGTCCATCTAGCTCTAGGTATACATTCTCTGTGCTGTTGCATGACTGGACTGGATGATATGTTTCTGACATCTACTTTATTTGTATCTGTCATGGTTTAGAGGTAAATCCCTTTGTCTATGGTGTGCAGAGTCCTTGGTTCAAGCCCTGCAGGAGCTGTTTATTTTGTTGCTGGGTAGAACATGGGCCATTGGGTACAGAGTGATTACAGCACATTAAAGCAGTTGTACGCGGTTGTGCACGAGTTTGCATGGAGCTAAGCACTGCTAACCTTCGGCTACAGTTTCTAACACTCAGTTAGCTTCTACTTTGCTTATTCTGTTTAGGTAATGCTTACCCCCATGCAAACGCACTTAAACACGCTTACTAGTGCTTATATATGCCTACTACTGCTTATTTGTGCTTTAACCTGCCTACTAGTGCCTTATTCCGTCTGACATTGATACATCACATGTGCATATCTTGCGGTACTCCATTTATATATTTCACCTATTTCGTGGGTCTTGCAACAAAAATATTGTTCATAACATGCTTTACCATGTAAAATAGACTGTGCTACACTGGGACCCAAACCAGGAACGCCTGCTCATTGGTTCGATGCTCTACCTATTAAACTATTGCTGTTCTTCTTCATTTGCATATTTCTACCATATTTTAATACCCATGTTTCCTTCCCCCGGCCCCCGAGCTCCACGTACACTGCATCCACTCATTCCCCAGTTGCTAGCCTAGCCATACCATACTTCCACACATTTCCTTCTCTGCACGTGTCGGTACTCCTCTGTTATACTGTCTTGGCCCAAACTTCAGCAGGCTCTTCATCCATTTAGTCCACGTACATTCGAGCCTTCCCTTGATCCTTCTACGATACTGGTGGAAACACCTATGTGACCCACATGGTTTGGTTTGTCCCACCAGGGACGGACCTGTTGTTGTGTAATGGGTAGACTTTGCTGGTCTACACTGTTTCTGCCACTGGTAGCATCCTGCCAGGGGTTCAGGAAGTAACTGTTTGCTCACATACCGGGCCAGCCTCATCTCCCGGTTCTGCGGAACCAATGCCCCAGGTGTGACATTCTGTGCATGAAGCACACCCACACGCCCCCATGGCATGCACCATTATTCATTCTTCTCTTCAGTATTATGCAGAACCACTGTTCTCACAGTATGTTTGGACACACACAGTTCATTGATACACATAGACTGCTCAGAATACTGTGATTGAGCGATGTGCACATGTTTGCTGGTATTAATCTACATACCTACATACATTTCCTATACTGTTGAATAACTGTGCTGGATGATATGTTTGTGATAACAGCAGCTGAATGGGTATCTGCCATGCCTTAGTAGTAACTCACTTAGACTATAGTGTGCAGGGTGGGGGGGGGGGTTGGAACCCAGGAGTGCAGATTACTTTGTTAATGGGCACGATGAGAGCTGTTGGCTACAGAGTGACTAAGGCACTGTAGAGGAAGTGTAGGTGGGTATGTGCTGGTGTACGCGAGGCTCAGATCTGGTGACCTCCAGTTACAGCGTCTTACACTGGGTTGGCCTCCACATTGCTTAACCAGTGTGGGCATTGCTTACCGCTGCCCAAACGAGCATAATCTTGCTTGCTGCAGCATACCCCCATGCTACTTCATTTATTTAGTTCACATTTGTTGTCTGGGACAATCCGACTGGATGCTTCTCCATTGTCAGTGGTGGCCTGGGAAGTGAAGCTCCACAGTAATCCCCAGCTACATATTACATGTAGTACTGAGGTGTACACATTCATAGAGAGTAACAGACTTAATATAGCTATGTACCACATTATTCATGCTTAGTTCACAGTAACATGTCGGTATTATACATGCAAAGGTCAGGTTTACATGTCAGGTATGACTGTTGACATAGGTCAGTTTAAGGTGAACTATGATTCTATTTTAACAATTCTGGATAGGTTACACTCAGGTATTCAGATTAGGTTTAGTTATGCCATACCTGTGTGTTAGAGTAGAAGTGAATAGTGAAGGAGTAGGTAGGTCGGTAGAGGGTGGGATGGGGGCATTGTAACTGTATATTAGGCCGTTGGTATGATTGGTGGTGGAACAATAGGGAAGGTATGCAGGATATTGGGATGTATGCGGACAGGACAAAAGATGTCAGTTTCACTAGTTGGTGTAGAGATATGGAGTGTTAGTTGGGGGGGGGGCGGGATTCGCCAAGTGGTGAGCATGTGCTGCTCCAAGTGTGCTTGAGGTGTTCCTTCATGTGTTATTTACATGTGTTGTGTGGGACAGCTAAGGTAATACACGTGGGTAGATGGTTCCAGATTCTGCCAATATAGTTGGGGAAGAGGGTGACACCTACCTGTGACTGTGAACTGTAGGAGTAATGAAATAGGGATTGATAGGTAAGTGGTGTTAATGGGGCACACAGATGGGCAGATAGTAGGGGAAATGTCCAGGGATGTGCATGTAGGCTGATGGGAAGGTCCACATGTGGCCATTTTTTCTGCAGAAACAGCTGCATATATACACTGCATTCTGAGGTAGGTTTGGACACTCACAGCCCTGGGTGGGAGTGGGGACAACAATAATACTTTGTGATGCCAAATAGTTCGGCTTACATGCCTACAGTGGGTTGTTGCAACCATGTGTTCTTTGGTGTTATTTAGTGGGATTTGCAACAATACATCTGGCTATACTGTACTTTGCCATGTAAAATAGACTGTGCTGCAGTGGGACTCATAGCGGGAGTAGCTGCTCGTTGGGCAGCAGCTATGCCCAATGAACGCTATTGCTTACATCCCTGGGGCGGTCCAAAAAGAACCACTCCAGCAAACATCTGCACACCTAGTCCCATAATTACATACCCATAGTTCCCCCACCCACATCTCCTCTACAGCACTCATCCTTACTCTGGGTGCAGGTCGGAGCTAAACACGCCACTACACATTGCCCACTCTCCACTTCACAGGACCCATCTCGTACATTGTCTCGACCCATGAGTCATCAGGCTTTCCCACCCTTGTAGTCCAGGTACGTACACACCCCCCTTGAAAGGTCATTGCACAGGCATCCTCCTATAATAAGACAATTTTTGGGTGTCCCGCAAGGGATGCTCCTGTCTCTGTCCCAAGATTAGACTTCTCGGGTCCACTGTGTTCCCCCCCGGTTGTATCCTGCCTGTGGTCTGGGGAGCAGTGGATTGTTTACATTGTGTGTTTGTATGTTTCCCCTGTCTGGCTGGGGGGGGGGGGTTCATGCTATGTGTTAGATGTTTGTTGATTGGGCCCCTCACCTCCATTGACATAGCCTGTGAACATATGTCATTCTTAAGTGCTGTATCATATCATAGCTATATATCTGTGTATATCTACACACACACACACACACACACACACACACACACACACACACATATATATATATATATATATATATAGATAGATATATATAGATATATATATAGATATATATATAGATATATATGTGTATACCGCATCTACAAACTTCTGGTGCTCAGTGTACTTAGTGCCCGGATATAAAAATCCATCCACAAACCGAAAATCCAGCACTTCAACCCAAATGGGTAAAATAAAATAAAATAAATTAAGGACACACAATAAAGTTCCAAATATTCTGTTAATGGACGACCAATCTGGCACATCAAACACAAACCTAGGTTTTGCTCACTTTGGAACTTTATTATATGTTCTTAATTTATTTTATTTTATTTTACCCATTTGGGTTGAAGTAATAGTGCTGGATTTTCGGTTTGTGGATATACATACACACACATATATATATATATATATATATATATATATATATATATATATATATATATATATATATATATATATATATGTATATGTCTGTATATATATATATATATATATATATATATATATATATATATATATATATATATATATATATATATGTGACTACATCTATAGATATGTTGCATCTGTTTAGATAGTGATATATTATTCTCTGTGCTGTTGCATGACTGGGCTGGGGTTATGTTTCTGACAACATACGATTTCTGCATATCTGGCATGGCTTAGTGGTAAATCATTTTGTGTATGGTGTGCATGGTCCTGGGTTCCAACCTTGCAGAAGCTGTTTGTTTTGTTGCAGAACACCGGCCATTGGATATGGTGTGCTTAAGGCACTTTCAAGCAGTTGTAAGTGGGTTTGCGCAGACGTTAGCACTGCTGAATTTCGGTCACAATGTCTTACACCCAATTAGCTTCACCTTTGCTTAATCTGTGTGCACATGCTTACTAGTGCTTATATATGCTTACTACTGCTTATCTGTGCTTACTGCTGGCTTATTCATTATGATACTGACTCTTCACATGTGCATTTCCTGCAGTACTCATGTTCATAAAAATTATGTTATTTAATGGGTTATGCATTACAAATATTGCTTATACCATGCTTTGCTGTGTAAAATAGACTGTGCTGTGGTGGGACTCAAACTGGGAATGCCTGCTCGTTAGGTGAACGCTCTGCCCACTACACTATTGCTGACATGCTTCATTTGAATATATCATCCTTGTTATACTCTTCAGCCTTTTGGGCTGCTTTCACTGTGGCTGTACTCAGAGCTTTAGACAACAATATGGGGGTTTCTTCTTTTCACCTTTATGTCTTGTTGCTGTTGTATGCATGGGGGACTATTGGTGGCGATATGCGGACAGCTATGAGCGGCCTCGCTCATTTATTTACACTTTCTGCTTTTCTACTTTGCAGAGGTGTGTTTATTCTGAGTGGTCTGCTACCAGACACTCTCCCTGCACTCATACATGCTCCATGTATGGCTAGGAGGTCAGGCACCGCGTCTTTGTTAATATGCATGGCGCACTGCCGTCCTGCTCCTAAGTGGCCACTTCCATGCAGGACTACACTAGTCCTGCATGGAAGATTAGTGAATCCGAGGGATTAGCTATTTCATAACATTGATTACTTAATGATCTTCGAGCTAAATTATTACATCATTATACTGACAGTATAATATACTTACATCAACAACTATTACATCATTATACTGGGAATGCTTATAAAGAATCATTGAGATGAATGCATTAACATCACCAACCCATCACAAAACCATAACAAACTATCAATGGGAATTCTCTGAAAAACATATTTGTCTCTCCAACATGCAGCATAAATTGGACACACTGGAGAAACAGATATGTTTGTCAGAGAATTCCCATTCTATGGAACAAGTTCCCCATCCATTTGAAGCAGAGTTCCTCCTTATCCTAATTTAAGCAAAACTTGGACCAGTGGATGGGTAATCAGAAATTCACCCCCTGGTCTGGTTCCTATGTCTGTGATGGGCAGAGATAGTCAGTAAATCACTTCCTATAAATCAAATTTGTGGGCCACATTTGGGTTGCATGACTAGGTCCTTAATGGTGATTAGACTAGTATATACCTATGAACCTATAACGCAGGTCCAGTCACACTTTGTGACCACTAAGCAGCATGATACAAATTAAGAACTGATGATTAAGACATTCTTGCAGGGCAGCACAGTGATGCAGTGGATAGCATTGTCACCTCACATCAAGAGATTCCTCACTTCAAGTCTCAGCTGGGATAACGTCTTTGCAGAGTCTGCATGTCCTCATTGTGTTTACATGGATTTTCTCTGGGTATTGTGGTTTCCTCCCATATGACAAAGACATAAAGTAGGTGGATTGTACGCTCCAAAACTGGCCATGGGTGGGAGTGCATGTGTGAGTGTGTGATGTGGAAGAACTACCATGGCAGGGCTAGCCACCTGGTGGTGTAAACCTTGGCACTAGATGATTGTCACTGTTAAAGTGACATCCTGTCCCCATATGCAAAAATAGGAAAAAGGGGTGATGGGATGGAGTAAGACATTCTTGCCTTTAACCACCACATTATGATCAAAATAATAAAAGTTATACACCATTGGAGTAGAACATATTACATGTGCCCCATGCATGAATTGATGATGCCACACAAGAATGCATAACACAGTTGTCATACAACAAACGCTTGAATGGATAACCTGAGCATTGTGTTGCAATGTATATACCTTTTATTAAAGGGAGTACAAAAGTTGCTCTTTGCCTCCACAACAGTACATTTTTCCATTAAATTATACAATAAATAGCATTCCTTTTGGGGAATCAAATCCTTCCTGTAAGCATTGCTTGGCATATTAAATAGTTATGTCTTACCAGACTCAAACATCCGCTTGATGTCATACCCCATACAGCTGTATATGAGCCACTGATGCTACTGAAAGAATTATATCTGATGTGCCATGAAGCACACACTTGAAGGGATTACATTAGTAGTGTTTTGGAATGGTTATGGCTCCAATAATTTGTAGTCTGATGTCTCCAAAAATGTTTGCCTTGTTCATGTTCCTACAACTGTGAGTGTGCCATATCACTCTTGCTTGACAAACACCATATTCACCTCCTTGCCCATCTAGCTCCACACTTTAGAGAACAGTGTATTATCTGTTTCTATCATAGGAAATTTAAATGTACAGGTGTCTGAAAGGGCACACTTCAGTGTCTGCAATAAGCATTGTTTTGAATGGTTATATATGCCATAACATTTCTTTTGAGGGATTAAAAGCCTTTAGTCTTGGTACTGTTCATACAACTATGAGTTAGCCATATAACCATCTGTTGGGTACACAACTCTTGCACATCAGTTTTGTTATCCATATAAATATATTTTTGAACAATTACCTAAGTCAACATGTTGTAGAAGTCAGTAGTGACTGCATGTGCCACAGGAGAGTCTTACCATAAGGTCACAGAACACATACGTGTATGGGATGAATTCATCAATGTTCTGAAAATATTATGTTTTACCTAAAAGGGATTGAAAGATTTTGGGGAATATCAGATAAAGACAGTGTTTCATGTCAGTACACTTACACACATACATTATGTTAACCTTTCTGGATTTGATTATCTAAGTCCACAATCTAGACAACTATGTATTAACTGCATGCAAAACAGAGGAAATCTTACTACAAGTATGAGAGAATATATTTGAAAACATGACATCATCTTTGTGTTGCAAGGTATATGTGTGGCTTTAAAGTGAGTGAATGAGTAGTGTGAGGCCTCTGTCGATGTCATTGTCTTGCCTGAGTGGAAATGTATGCACCACATGTGCAAAAATTCACTCATCCCTGTCACTGTATTAACACACACACTCACAAGATTTAGGGATTCCTAGATTCAAACACCTACCTACCTAAGCCAACAAGCTAGAGATAATTGTATCAATCTTCAGAACCTCAAGAAAAGTCTTACTACAAGTGAGAGATGCAGCACATTTGAACAGACCACCTCATCATTGTATTGCAAAGCAGATATCTGAACTAAAAAGGGTTGAAACTGATGGGAGACCCTCTAACAGTGTAAATCAACATATCAGACCTGTAGACAAAGTCATTCATACCTAGCTACAAAGTCACACTAACAAACACACACACACACACACACACACACACACACACACACACACACACACACACACACACACACACACACTGACACAAGAGAGTCATTGCTGGATTTGAACAACTACCCATTTAAGTGCACAAGCAAGTGTATATTGTATCAACCACTGGCATCACGGGCCAAGTCTGAATACAAGTATCATATACACACATTTGAATGGATTGCCTTGTCAGTCTATTGCTGAACAGATGCTTGGGATAAAAGAGATCAGGATGACCTTTACATGGTTTAAGTCTGCACATCTGATCTGTGGTTGAAGCCATGGCTCCCTAGCTCTACAATCAAACACATACTCAGATACAAGTGAGTCATTGCTAGATTTGAACACCTACCAATTTAAGTACACAAGCCAGAGCACATTCTATCAACCACCAGCGCCACTGGAGGATTATGACTTTAAGTGTGAGATAAAGCATATTTGAACGTATGACCTTATCAGTGTATTGCAGAGTGGATGTTTGGCCTGTAAAAGGGTGGAACTGATGGGAGACCCTCTCACAGTGTAAATCCACATAGGTTCATAGGTTGATACTAGGCTATCAGCCCTAGGGTCTATACAAGCCTAGCCATAACAATTCCCTGGCTATTTATTCCCACAATCAGATCATGTGGGTGAAGTCATTCCTACCTAGCTCTAAAGTCTGTAAAGTCACACAGACACACACACACACACACACACACACACACACACACACACACACACACACACACACACACACACACACGCATGCACACACACACACACACACACACACACACACACACACACACACACACACACACACACACACACAAACAAACGCTAACAGAAGTGAATCATTGCTGGATTTGAGCAACTGCACATTTAAGTACACAAGCAGGAGTTTATTGTGTCAACCACTAAAGTCACAGGACAAGCATGAATACAACTGTCAGATACACACATTTGAATGGATATTCTTATCAGTCTGTTGCTGAACAGATGCTTGGGATAAAAGAGACCAAAACTGATGGGCTGAACTTTACATGGTGTACGTCTACACATCTGATCTGTGGTTGAAGCCATACCACCCTAACCCTACAGTCACACACAAACTCTGATACAAGTGAGTCATTGCAAGACTTGAACACTTACCGATTTAAGTACACAAGCCAGAGTACATTGTATCAACCACCAGTGCCACTGGAGAATTCTGACTTTAAGTGTGAGACAAAGCATATTTGAATGTATGACCTTATCAGTGTGTTGCAGAGTGGATGTTTGGCCTGAAAAGGGGTGGAACTGATGGAAGACCCTCTCACAGTATAAATCCACATATCAGATCTGTAGGTGAATTCATTCCTACCTAGCTTTAAAGTCTGTAAAGTCACACAGACACACACACACACACACACACACACACACACACACACACACACACACACACACACACACACACACACACACACACACACAAACACTAACATAAGTGAATCATTGCTGGATTTGAGCAACTGCACATTTAAGTACACAAGCAGGAGTTTATTGTGTCAACCACTAAAGTCACAGGACAAGCAAGAATACAACTGTCAGATACACCCATTTGAATGGATATTATTATCAGTCTGTTGCTGAACAGATGCTTGGCATAAAAGAGACCAAAACTGATGGGCTGATCTTTACATGGTGTACGTCTACACATCTGATCTGTGGTTGAAGCCATACCACCCTAACCCTATAATCAGGTCATTGCAAGACTTGAACACCTGCTGATTTAAGTACACAAGTCAGAGTACATTGTATCAACCACCAGCATTTGAGGAGAAGTCTGACTTTAAGTGTAAGACAGGGCAAATTTGAATGTATGACTTCATCAGTGTTGTTGCAGAGCAGATGTTTGGCCTAAAATGGAATGAAATTGATCAGAGAGCCCTCTCCTGGTATAAATGTTTCTCTAGAGTAAAACTGTACACATCAGATCTGTGGTTGAAATCATTACTCCCTAGCACTAGAGTCATACACTGACATGTCAGTTAGTTACTGCTAAATTTGAACACCTACCTAAGGAACTGCACAAGCTACAGTGCATTGTATTAACTGCCAACACCACAGGAAACCTCTGACTATAGGTGTAAGATAGAATGCATTTGAATGGATGACCTCATAAGTTTGTTGCAGAGCAGATGTTTGGCCTAAAAGGGAATGAAATTGATGAGAGAGCCCTCTTCAGATGTAAATATCTCACCTGAGGGAAAGTGTACAAATCAGATCTGTGGTTGAAAACATTTCAACCTAATGTTAGCATCACACACACACACACACACACACACACACACACACACACACACACACACACACACACACACACACACACACACACACACACACACACACACACACACACACACACACACACTCATACCAGTCAGTCATTGCTAAATTCAAACACCTACCTAAGTTCACAAACTGGAGTACATTGTATCAACTGCCAGTGCTACAGCAGAAGTCTAACTACAAGTGTGAGATAGCACATACAAGTAGTGTACATCAAACATTTCTGTAAAAAGTAACATATATTCATAGGGAGACAAAACAGCAATGTGTTGATCACAATTCACTACATACTGCTCAGAAAACTCATTTATCATTTCATTAATGGATATTGTGGCAGTATAAAGGACATTACAGTGTATTGACCATGTAGATGATAGATGATAATCACAGGTGTTGTGGAATGACATCCAGTCATTCCTGCCTTTTTGGCTTAGGATCATTGTACTGAAGTATTTTACAGTTTGATGTGCATTGTCAATATTTCCTAATGTTTTGCAGTATACAAAGTAAATACAAAACATACATGTCAAACATGTGAAAGTACACTACTTAATACTTCTCAGCAAGTTTGTGTTCAATGGTGCCACACCATAATACATCATTATTACATCTGTGTTGGTATACAAACATAATTTACAATTTGTAGTGGTTACAGCACTGCAGTGAACTCAACACTACATATTGTAAATTATGGCAACAAGCCATTAAAATGTACACAGCTGATACAAGCCACTAAAATTGCATTGATTTTGTCAGTTGCTTACTGAAGCACATAGTTGATAAGCTCATTTCTGTGAATGATGGCAAAGTAAAGGAGCATGCATAAGTAATGTTTGAGTTTGTGAATTTTTAACAGGAATTAGCACTGGCCTATGGTGCTCTATGCCAGGCTTCATGCAAATAAGGAATACGGACAGATATATACAGCAATTCTGAGCTATTTCAAAACACGTGTCATGTTAGTGTTTTCTGTGTTACCATTTAAATATGTGTTGTTATCACTGCAATAAAGTATTCATTATACAGATAGTATAGGGGCATACTTATACTTTTCTCACATTTGCTGACTGTCCACATATCTAAGGCATGTTGTAATGTTCCATATGTAATTGTATTTATTTGTATCACATCTTTGAGTAATAAAGTTACTACATGATAACATACAAGTACATTTCAGATTTTGTATCCTTCAAAAATGCATGGTAATGTTCAATATT
>NW_025049101.1:12500-26086 GCF_019279795.1 Protopterus annectens | reverse complement strand
GGTATTCATGTGGGCACAAACAGGCCCAGGGACACCTTTTCCGGTTTTTTTCCTCATTTAAAAAAATGCTTTTCTGTTTTTAGCTTTAGAGAGGACGGCTTTCACCTGGGCATCTGAGATGTTAGGGAGGCTACACTCTGCTGGGATAGTTATTTCTCCTTTTGAGAATGATTAGTCTTACTGTTGCAATGGCGTAAGGAAGGTAACACAACCAGAATGTCACAGACTTTTTAGGCAGCACAGTACAGAATTACAAGGCACACATATATGTCCCTTTCAGCTTGTTGCTGTGGTGGGTCCTACTGGTTTTAGTAATTCTCTAAAGGCCCAATTATGGTGATACCTCTCAGCCTAGTAGTTTCAGAAATCTACATAAGCCTTACACTTTAGGTGTAACCACTCCCCCAAAATAAGGGCAGTTTTTCAATACTGCCCTTATGAATAGAAATGGTTATCCAAAGGAACTAGCATGAAAATACAATCTATGTCAGTATTCAGCATCTTCTGTACTCATGGATTTACATGCAGAGCACATTTATGATGAATAGCTCAAAAATACGGGTCATCACTCTGGACTTTCTGGAAGACAAGGCCCTTGCCCTGTATTATGTCTCATACAGTCTTTTATAGAGGAGATCTATGTCTGGCCTACAGGGCATTGTCAGACCCCACTCTGATGAATCTCCTGCATATCCACAAAATACGCACCACCAGAATTACATTTTCTAAACACTTAAAGCTTGCCTGTGATATAAATAGTACCTGCTGCAGACATAGGTATGTATCCCAGAGACTACTCCATCTATGGATCAGGCTCCACATCCATGTGAAGCACAGTTCTTCCCTAACCCAATTCATGAGCAACTTGTAAAATTTATTTATTTATTTATTTCCAGTTAGATTACCGTTGAAGTTGATTGTCCCCACAGAACCCATTTTAAGTGTAGGCCCGGGGGGGAAAACTCCATGAAACACATTACAGTAAAGATAGCAGTCTAATAAAATTAACAGTAGATATCAAATTATACAAAGCGTGAGTACTATTGCCCATAGTGTAAAAATATTGTGCAGACAAATTTTAACTAATTCACACAGTAAAAGTGAAACGCTGTTTACAAGATTTACAGAGTGTGAGACAATTCCATGGGAAACCACAAATTCATCCCTCGTTTGGAACCTATGTCTTTAATGGACACAGGTAACCTGTAAATGGTTCATCTCCCTGGCCCATGCTTACACTTATCAAGGTTAACAGAACTTGTCAGAGATTTGGGATGCATGGCTAAGCTTAAAAAGGCACTTGTGGTCGTTACTGTAGTAAACACCTATGAACCTATGAACAATGGTCATTTGCGAGCTATGATTATTTGAGATGTCCTTTCTAGAGTACTACATGAAGTATTAGTCATGATGTAGAAGGAATAGTTCTGAATGATACCAAAAAAATGTTACATTATAAGCATGCAACATCCAAGCTGCACGAACCAAAAGCAGAGGAGAGTGATGCGAATTACATAGGGTGCTGGATTAACAAGTGCAAGGCACAGTGTATTGTTTAAGTGCACCCTAAGTGCATACCAGCCAAAAAACTATTGTGGTGCAGTGTGTAGATTTCCACACCGGTCAACATGCTGTGCATGACACATGAGCATGTGCACAAACACTGCTGGTGCAGTATGTCTGTAACACCATCATAGGTACTGTAAAAAAAAAAAAAGAGTCATCCGTAGGCATATCATAACAAATGGCTCCCCCATCACCACCACCACCAGTACCTACTATCCATATCTGTTACCAAGCAACAGACTTGAAATAGCCTATGTATGTGTCACAAACATTCCATTAAAGCTAAAAGTCAACAAACGAACCCTTTCATGGAGTAAATAAACACATCTGTAACTCCATAAACCTACCCTTTCATGGAGTAAAGGAACACATCTATACAAAAGTACATTATGTACTTATAATATATGAGGTATCTGCATCCATACCCTCTACCTGGCATACTGGGACTTCCTCATCTCGGTATTTTCACTACTACTTATTATAACAGTCCCCCGGATTCAGCAAGCCCTGCAAGGTGTGCAGGACTAGTGCTGGAGCACCAGCATGCAATATGTCTGCTGTGTGATCCAGAAATAAGCTGTAGTCACGTGAATGACTGCTCCTGCACTAGTCCTGCATGGACTCACCCCCTGTATGCACATCACCCAATTTTCAGGTGAAATCCATGCACATGTGGTGATTTTGTGATCAAGGAAGTTGTAAGCTGGCCGTGCAACAATAGTGGAATCTGCATACATGTACTTGGCCACTAACCGAGTATATTTCGAAAAATACAAAACTGAGCCATGATAGCCTCAAATAAAGGGTGTATATTATGTAGAAATCATGCCAATTGCCAAATATATGGCCATTGGCATGGAAAACAGTTACAAAAATGAAAAAAGTAACTTTTAATTTTTTTTAGCCATTCTTGGCCGTTTAAGCATAGGGCAGCGGTGCGCAAACATGATTGGGTGAAAATTAACATAAAAAAACTAAAATAAGCATTCTAACCAAAATCTCTATTTTGCCATTATACTCAATGGCAGGCAGAAGACAACATGGCCAGTGAATAGTGGTTGCTAAGGGGGGAGGCTCAATGAGGGACCTGTAACTATGCATCAGCAGCCTGTCCTATGCAAAAGAGTGGAATGATACTGAATCCGTGATTTCCCGTGCATGCATTTCAGCACCCAAAAGTGTAAGAGCAGGAATAGCTTGGTCCAAACCTAGAAGTTAGCTGACATCATAGAGGGGTGTGTCAGGCATACTGTAATCAGATTGGAGCCCTGTGGCTCGCACTTGCCCTTAGCTTAGCAGAGCTAAGCAAGGTGGTGTGTCTCAGGTTGCCAAGCACTCTTTCATTGCCTAAGCGGGTGTGCACAACACACACTGGGTTTAAAGGTGAAAAAAAAAAGTAAACCAGCAAATAGCAGCTCTGTGCATATCTGAGCACTGTGTTTACGCGGTGCACCCCCAGTCTTACACATGAAGGCAATGGCAAGGGAAAACCGCAGTCGGAAGATAATCAGGGAGAACTAGCATAGCTGGCAGGTAAAATGTATCATAATCAGCCAATTACACAGGCAGCAGCCCAGCCCACAACACTACTTTAAACTAGGCAAACACCTTTTCCTGTGGTTTTCCCAAATACTCTACACCATCGGTGTATACAAGTGGGGGAATTTTAAAAAACAAAAACAACAAAATGATAGGAGCTACAATAGCTATCATACAACTACAACTGGAAGAGGCTGAGGGTGGTGAGGATGACAATGATGTTGACCAGCCCACAGTGAGGAGATGGATAAGACTCTACAGACCCAGGGTAACCTACCAGTGTCTACATGATCTGGAGATAGTGGAGCATTATAGGGTGGACAGGGACCTCATACAGCAAAGTGTTGAGCTGTGCCGGCCATGCCTCACACACACAACTAACAGAGGGGAACCCATCCCAGTGGATACCAAGGTATGTGTAGGCCTAAGAATGCTAGCTACAGGAACCTTCCAAAGGACAACTGGGGATATAATATGCATCTGACAGGCATCAACATCCAGCGTACTCCACCAGTTCACTGATGCCATGTCAGCACATGCTGGTGAGCATGTATATTTGCCCAACACCCATGAGGTGTTGGCCAGCAATATACATCTCTTCCAACAAATAGCAGAATACCCTGAGGTAGTGGTTGCTATACACTGCAAGCACATATGCATCAAAGCACCAACCAGTGAGTGAGGTAGGGTCTACATCAACCACAAGGGCTTCACCTCCATCAACTGCCAGGTTATGTGCGATACCCAGGGCATAATAATAAATGTGTGTGCTGGCTGCCCTGGAAGCTATCACGATTCCCACATCTGGCATCTGATGCAGCTGTACCAGGGATTTCCCAAAGGGGACATCTCTTACGGTCACCTAGTGAGGGATGCTGGTTATGCACTGGATCCGTGGCTGATGACACCCATCAGAAATGCACACACACCCATGCAAGAACTCTATAATGAGGCACACACACTCACCATAATTATAATAGAGCATGTGTTTGCGATGCTCAAGTCATGGTTCCGTTGCCTGTATACATCCGGTGGAGTCTTGTAGTAATCACCAGCTACATGTACTCAAATTGTCATGCTACACAATATTATCCTGTGGAAACAGCTTCAGCAGAAACAGCACGGGGCAGGGTCATACAGCCCCCCACCATTGCCAAGGCCTGCACAGCCACAGAGTGACTTGGAGGAGGAACAACATGAGCCTGCCCCAGTAGGAAGAATGAGGTGTGCTCGCTATGCCCTGGTATTTGGCAAAGAGGCAACCGATAGCACATACACTCACACATGAGGCACCCAGGTAATGACACTTTTCTCTGACGTACAGATACAGTAAAAGGGATGCCAAACAAGACACTACCTGTGCCCAACCACGTTTACGGAGTGTACTATGTGCATCCGACATAGGCAGCCCTCAAGCACCATCATCCTCAATACTGGCACACCCCCAAGGTAAGTCACTCACTTTACCAATTGCCAAATGGAGTAGTATGTGTTGTTACCTGTATCTATGGTATTGATGTGAGCATGAAGGGAATCTGGTGGCTGAATGGCATGCCAGCATATATTAGACACTTATAGTGGCAGCATGAGATCTGTAACAAATACTGGTGTCACCATAGTAGCCAGTTCTACACATGATGACAAAACCCACTGCAGGAAATGTGCTGGTCCACATCTGTGTCCATATGACACACTCATGCCAGTCAGGGAGGTTCACATACCCAACAACATTCTTAGCCAGCAGGACATGTGTAGATGAACACAATCAAAGGCTGTGCTAATGCCTCTGAATGATGCTTATGGGTAACCTCCCCCCCAGGCCTACACAGACAGACTACATCATGTCAGGTAGTTGGATATTAGTTCTGAAGGGTAGGAAGTTAGAAACTAATATGTAAGTCAATCAAACCTAAGACCTGTAGTACACTCATATGCTTCTAGTCAGCATGATAGGTTAGAAAACAGAATCAAATAGAGTAACGTACATACCAGTAGAGTCACACCAAATATGTACAAGTGTCATTTGTGCCCCCCCCCAATCCTGTGTAGATGTAGAAATAGTCAGGTGTGCCCCACCCATATCCTATGTAGACATGTAGTAACAGTCATGTACGCCCACACCATCCTATGCAGACATGTAGTAACAGTCAGGTGTGCCCCGCCAATCCTATGTAGAAATGTAGTAACAGTCAGCTGTGAACCCCCCCCACTCACATCCAGCACTGTAGAAACACGTGTGCCTTACCCAATCCTATGTATACATGTAGTAACATTCAGGTGTGCCCCCCAATTCTATGTAGAAATGTGGTAACAGTCATGTGTGCCCCACCCCACTCACTTGTAGCAATATAGAAAGATTTTGGTGTGCCCCACCCCCCATATCCTATGTAGAGATCTAGTAACAGTCAGGTGTGCCCCCCAAATACTATGTAGACATGTATTAATAGTCCTTTGTGCCCCCCAATCCTGTGTAGTAATGTAGAAACAGGTGTGCCCCCCATACCTATGTAGACATGTAGTAACAGGTGTGCTCCCCCAATCATATGTAGAAATGTAGTAACAGTCATATGTTCCCCACCTCTCCTGTGTAGCAATGTAGAAACAGTCATGTGTGCCACCCCCAATCCTATGTACACATGTAGTAACAGGCAGGTGTGTCCCCCAATCCTATGTAGAAATGTAGTAACAGTCAGGAGTGCCCCCACAATCCTGTGTAGCACTGTAGAAACAGTTGGGTGTGCCCCCAATACCTATGTAGACATGTAGTAACAGTCAAGAGCCCCCCCCACCACAATCTTATGCAGAAAAGTATAAATGGTCTGGTGTGCCCCCCAATGCGATGTACACATGTGTTTGCAACAATCTGGTGTGCCCCCCACTCCTATGTAGAAATGTAGTAACAGTCAGGTGAGACCCCAATCCTAGGTAGAAATGCAGTACCATGTATGTGTAGGTATAACACCAGTGGAGCACAGATGTCCAGAGGTGGCCAAGGTAGCAGTTTAGATTGTAGCATTTGTACAATATGCAGGTATGTGTATGTTAGGTTGGTGTGTGTTTCATATTGTGTGACAGTGGTCACTATGTATGCATGTTGAGGTTTTATCTGGTGGCCATTGCCCACTACTGGCGATGACAGGGCCATGTCCTCACAACTACAGTGCACCAGACAATCCCCACCAGTATAACACATGCTATGAGTAAGCCATTGTAAATGTATGGTGGTAATATGTGTCACCATCTCAAAAATGGACACGGCATGGCTGTTGGCTGAGATATACAAGCAGTACACAGGGAAATGTACCCCAGACATAATGTATATAATTTGTAACTGTAAAATGAACACACCCTTGGAATTGTACATACAGGTATGCATCACATTATCGGGCCCTGTAGTAGGGAATAGCAGTGTCTTCTGGCCAAACACTTGTAGATCACAAAGGTGATAGGACTGATGTAGTGGGGAACAGCTGATGTGCCTGCACATGCCACCATAACTGGAATGCCCTATGCATATCTGTGAATCAGATGCAAGTAGTCTACATAGCACACATGCACCCAGCTCACCCAAAGACCAACCACAGGTACCTCTCTGGGTGTATACCTGCATGTTGGCAATGCACATATGACCCCCACCTGTGTATGGCAATAGCGAAAGAAGGCAGCATGCAGTGCAGGTGTCCCACCCAGGTGTGTCCCTAGCTGTAGGTATCACCCTGCCAGCATCCACACCACCTGATCAATACTGAAAGCAAGTATTGACATGACCACCTAGCACACCTACTCTGTCACCCAAGGGGAATATACTGTATGGCAGTCTGGGACTGTAGGACTGACAGAATGCAACGTCTTGCTACAGCTGGCCTGCATCACCACCAAATGGCCTACAGGCACCTGTCAAAAGGCCTCTGCCTCGCACGTACTTCCAATGCATGTTATGTCATGGCCACCCAAAGAACAACATAACACACTACACATAAGCCATATGCAAGGCCATGTGGACAAATCACAGTAACATGTCCACTCCATGAACTGCGGACCAACACCTAAATATAGCTGTAATGATGTGATAACCTTAGGGAAAGTATCACAGAATGTATGCATAATGTATTGAAGAGGATAGAATAATAGAGGGGTTGTGGGGGCATGGGCAGCATGGAATGTGGCAGGTCCCACACACAGCTGTATGCACATATTAACCGTGGCTGCAAACACCTAAATGGGTGGCTCCAAACCTGCCCATACACCACAATAGGGGTAATGTCATGACTTATGACTCCTGCCTTTGGGTAACCTGTGTTAATCTGTACAGCTATGAGGTATTGCCACAGCAACATAAGGCCACAGTATCATGGTGATGGATGTACAGGTATGGGATCCTCTGCCAGCACTGTGCCAAGTATCTAAACTACATACACAGACCCGGCAGCAAGTGTCTGCAGCTCCCCCTCCAGAATATATAACTTTCCATGAATATCTAGGTATTTGCCCACAATACCAGACACAGCTGCATTTACCCTTGTTCCCCAGGGCATCACTGTGAGCAAGAATGTCCACCTGACAGTACTTGAGGACATAAAACAACACAGTGTATAAGACTACACATATCTGACTATCTCTGCTAACACCAGTACGATGTAGCAGAAGCAGCACAGACACAATCACCTACAGTACACACTATCACTTGCACAGTTTGACCCCATATTGCCAAATCATCTACAGATACCCTGCAAAACAGTTAGCTACCTGTAGTTGTACAAGATAAAGGTCTGCACTGCAGTATAAACTATGTGGAATGGATACACACATTCAATACAGAAGGGCATACTGGGCATGCTCACACACTTAAACAAAAGAAGCCCATGTCTGCCAACAGCAGTGTCCCATACATATGTGACAGTTGCAGATGTTACTGCATACACTCCTCTGTCTGTACCAGTCAGGCTTTGCACACACATTATATAGGAATACAGACAACACACTATAATATGCCAAACCTAGACATACATAGATGTGTGCAAGAGAGTGTGACAAAGAGTCATCCATCATGAGGCCTGTCCCACCCATCACACAGCCAAATGGATACAACCACATGATGTGTAAATGTCACTCACTGTAGAAAGTAGCCACTTGCACCACATAGCCTGTAATGATGATGGATACAAGTGCTAGCTGTGCAACATGACTGTACAAGGCAGTAGTCATCTAGCAGCTCTATACACATACCTGTGGAATATAACCCTGCATGTGCCTGCATGTAGTGTGTCAACACCTAGCTGAATGGGTTATGGCCCATTCACACACACTGCCCTCACCCATAGCCTGACTATGACAAGCCTGCAGATGTCATCCATTTTGAATTACACCATTGGGAATGGAGTAGCCCAGTAATCTCTGTGGTGCATCCTAAGACAGTGTACGCTGTAGTGTGATAAACTACTTAGGTAGGAGTTTTAATCCCATACATGGCAATTGTGTGTGTGTGTGTGTGTGTGTGTGTGTGTGTGTGTGTGTGTGTGTGTGTGTGTGTGTGTGTGTGTGTGTGTGTGTGTGAGTGACTGTGTGTGTAGGGGGCAATGTTTTTAGGCTAGTCACACTCACTACAATTCAAATGCCCTACTTTGGCAAGGTTGCTAATGTCATTCACTGTGAAATACACCTTTGGTAATGTGTAGCCCAGTAATCTCTGTGGTGCGTCCTATAACAGCCTAAAGCTGCTGGTTGATATAGTACTTTGGTAGGTGTTATATAGTTCCACACATGGCAAGTGTGGATTTTTGTGTGTGCGTTTCTTCATCTGTGTAGGCAGGAATGCTTTTTAGGCAAGTCACACTCACTACAAATCACATGACATACTTTGTCTAGGCTGCTGGTGGCATTAACTGTTCAGTATACCTATCGGTAATGAGTACTCCAGTAAGCTCCATGTCGCATCCTATAAATGCATAATGCTGTAGCATAATAAACTAGTTGTGTAGGAGTTCTAATTCCAGACATAGCAGGTGTGTGTGTGCCTGTGTTTGTCATTCCTATCCTGTGTGGAGGTGTCTGTGAGTGCATAACAACTGTACTCATTGTGGAGCGGGTTTTGCAAATTTCTTAGATGGTGGCCCTTGTATATGTGACAATGTCCACCTTACAAGGATAACAGATGTGAAATAGCCGAGAAGCTGGGGTATCAATCCATACCCCTACATGTGGCATCAAGGTCTGGCAAACAAAGTTAGCAACCCTTATATTATGCAGTGACCAGTCTCAACCCATGTCTCAGCCACAAACGCACTTGCCTAGGCAACAACTGCTATGTTGCTAGTACACTGCATATTGCCCACAGATAGTAACCATAGTGTAATTGCAGTGGATGACAGTGGGCATGGCACCCTGTCCATCAGTACAATACGCACTTACATGCAGACAGTGTGCCTTCAATATGCTGCCACTGTATGCCTGCAACACCTGTGGTGCCATCCAGTGTGACCCAAAAAGGATATACCATGCCTTATACACATGCCCTGTGTGGACAGATGCCACTGAAACCAGGCAATACCTGTATCATGCTATCAATGTAGGTGAAGTGTCAACCTTCTGTCCATTACCTGTTCCCAGCACATGAGGCCAGGACAGGCACATCTGATTATAAAAAATTGTGCACACAACATGGGCCAGACACCCCAGGTACAGCTACCCAAGTCACTGTACCTGCATGTGGGATGTGTGCACATCCCAGACAGCATCCATGTTATGGACTAAAGAACACATACATGGCAAGCATTGAACAGCAATGCCCATACACAATAGTTACCCATTTTAAAGGTAATCATATAGATATGAGAGGAAAAACACATAAAATTGAGTATTGTACATAGACTCAGAATGGATTAATTTGTGGACAGCATTCGCATATCTATGAGTGCAGCATTCTGTTAACCCTGGTAACTGGACAATTGTGCCATCTTCTTTTCAAATGTTTCTAGAAATGGCTCCACAGCATGTTTGTCTGGTTACAGATCAAGATGTTGGTCATAATTTAAAATTAACTTTTGTGGGATGTTTATCACATGTTGATTTCTATACATGGAATAATCAGAAATAGGTGTTTACTAAAACCATTGAGGTAAATACTTCCATACATTAGAAGTCTGAAGTATAAACAATACAGTTACTGAAAATTCTCTATCTACAAGCAGGTCTAGATTAACTCTTGTATGCAGCTGTGTTTCGTCAAGAGGATGTGCAAGATAAGAGCAAGTCCAAGGAGTTATTCTTCATGAACAGAACATGTGAGATATGGAAAACAAACAGTCAGCAGACCAGCTTCAAAAGAAAGATTTGTTATTCTGTCAAATTCTGTAAACTGCTGATACAGGCAGAAAAGAGAGTATTGGACTTCTTCCTTTTGTATGAGGGACATTGAGTCTTACATTTTCATGCTGTAAGCTGAAGTACGGGTTTTGTTACATGTGTATCTTTCATTGTTATACAACATGTCTACTTCGTTTGCAGTAAAGAATGTCTTATCATATTGATCTGTCTCAGTTGCCTTCATTGAGTATTGGTGCAGACTACTTTTCAGTATAGTAACATAACTTTTACCGATTTGTGCAAAGTTCATGGGCCTCAACACAGCATATTTGTCATCTGTGCCCTGTGCAGTGATGTGTTCATGACTGTATAACTGATAGAGGTGGTGTTAAGTAAAGGCTGTATATATATATATATATATATATATATATATATATGTAATATATATATATATATACACATATACACATCTACGTAAGGCTGCATATATATATATATATATATATATATATATATATATATATATATATATATAATATATATACACATATACACATCTACATATACGTAGGGGTATATTTATGTATATATCTTTTAGATATATATATACATAACACATATATATAGTAATGTCTATATTTCGGCATAACTATGATTCCAAGTGCTGTCGCAAGACATACATGGTGCATAAAGGGCTTAGAGTGTCAACAGACTGCAAAGTACAGCATGTTATTTGCATGATAGTACAGAGCTGTTGGACATGCTCCACTTCAAGAAATCCCAATCTCTCCAGGCTGCACGCTGTAGGGACCTAAACCTTGTCACCACAATAAACAGAACATGCTGGAGGGATACATTCCTGTCCCAGAGACTTCCCATACTGTGGAACAAACTACCTATCTATATCAAACAAAGCTCCTCATTAGCAGTCTTCGTGAAAAAATCTTGATGATTGGATGGAAAATAGTAAATTCACCACGGGGATCACCTCTGTGGCTCTGCTTGACAGGGGCACACAAAAATAATTTTCTTGGGTGGTGAAAGCCAGGCTACCTTTTTGTCTACACTTGTATAGGCCCTAGGGCCAATAGCCTAGTACCTACCGATGAACCGATAACAGAGAGAATGAAAATTTGCTAAAGTGACCTCCACCTGGTGCCTGCCAGCTAACAACATGTCTGCGACATGCAGTTGCAATACACACAGGTTAGTCTGTAGATAACAATGAGTCCTTTCAAACCTACAGCATGACAATGTCATGAAAAATGTTGGCACACTCACTACTTCAGTATGCTGAGTTAATTATTACTAACAGGAAGACAATAGAATAGAAAGTCAGATTTGAATAAACGAAGTAGCATGCTGTGAAGGTACAAACAATAGCACAGGTGTTATATGTGCTTGAGCAGCATAGGAGATCTCTTTCCTGGGAATCACACCCAATGGACATCAACCTCAAAGATATGGAAATACTTTTGATGCTGGTCGAGCCATACGGTCTACTACATTAATTTCTAATACACAGATATGGGGCTGTGCAGAACAAAAGTTCTGCTAAAAATTGAGAGAGATTAGTATGGGAACAGATGGCAGTGAAATGCTTCCAACCAGTCTAAGAATATGGCTATGTGTAATTATTTAAATAAAGACAACACAACAGAGAGTTGAGTGAGGATGAAAGAGAGGTAATTACTCCAAAATTATTTCCAGGACAGTACACTTCTTCCAAAAAGGATATTGCATTGTGCTGTGACTTGTAAATAACATCTGTATTAATGTACAAGTTTGTCCGAAGTTACTGATGCAAAACTATTGCTATCTAACTATTGACAAAACGGATGTTAGGGTATTAGAAGTCATGAGACTCAGATGCCTGATTTAGTCCCTGACAGTCACCAAAAAGGTAGCGTGAAAGCCCGGAAATAAATCTGGAGCTCTGTCTATTTTCCATTTGTTTGAAAAAGAACTATGAAATGTAATTGGTAGTTGACAGCTCACAGTCAAATTTATGGGTTAACTGGATGTAGACTTTGTCAGAGATGGCCTGCATCTGTCATCCCTAGTCTTCCAGATACTGGCCAAGGCTCTTTTCACCCCCTTATTGCCTTATTTAGGTGGTGTGCCAACAACCAAATTACCACCATAACAGCTACAAAGAAATGCAATCGGAGAGTATAGATGCTCACCGCTAGAAGTATAACTCTCAAAATACACTCGCTGGAAGCACTACTTAAATTGGAGACCATTGACATTTGTGCTGTAACAGAAACCTTGTTCAAGGCAGCAGAAAGCACCCCTGCACTACCAGGCTATAACTCATTCCACACCTTTCAGACCCTCAACTTGGACCAAAGGTCCAAAGCCGGTGGTGTTTCCATATTCATAAAGGATGCATACACCTCCAGACTGCTAGCCACACATAACACATCTGAGATACTTCCGGTGCAGCTAACATTGGGTAAGACAGCGATTCAGGTCGTACCTGCTATAGGTCCCCAAACATGTCCCAAGAGTCACACTCCATGTTCCTAAGAACCCTGGAGAATATTATGGTCCAACAGAACACTCTCGTACTGGGTGACTTCAAATAGTCCTCCTTGAACTGATAAAAATACTCATGTAGCAATACACTTGCCCAAAGCCCTCTTGAATTCATTAATTCCAATGTTCTGGACCAGCTCTTTCTTACCACCACTAGAGGTAGCAACATCCTTGACCTGGTGATTCTGCTGCTGTTTGTTTTGCAGATATGCAGGAGAGCCATCATAGTGGGTTTCAGAAAATGGATTGTATGTCAGGCATTTTGTCGCCCCTCAACAGCCTGTGTGCGACAGAGTACAAGGACAGAGCCTTCAGGAAGGCTGCCTACCACATTTTCCTTATGCCTTGTACTCTTTTAGTGCTGAACATGTTTGTACATTGCATATACTGGATATGCCATGTTAGATACATTCCAAGGGGGTCATTGTACTCAATGATAGGTGTGATGAATGTCAAACACAGTGAAACATTGTCTTCCTTGGACTTACATGCCATACCTTAATTTATAAGTTCCACAACATCAAATGATTTCTCAATTCTGTATAAAAATGATGGTCAAAGGCCATTTTACTACCTGTGTGTGTCCCCAGTTACACAACTACTGGGTCAAGTGTAAGGGCTCTGTAGTCAGTATGACT
>NW_025049101.1:0-7500 GCF_019279795.1 Protopterus annectens | reverse complement strand
TTCTTGTTGACATCTGCATGGAGTCATCGGATCATCAGTAGTGAATAGGCTATTGGTCCTGAGCGCCCTACAAGCCTAGGCAAGAATTTAGCCCGTCTTCTGTCAAGTGAGCACCCTGTGTCAGTTTGATTTTATGATAAGCATTGCAAAAAGATACTTTCTTATTGAGTTATTAGTTAGATTTGTGCACCCAGAAAAGTAGCTTGGTCCTGAAAAAGCCCATTTTCATATCCGGCCCATGGAGAAAAGCTACTACAAGAACATGGATGCAGACAGTAGTAGTAACAGTGTTATACATAGTGATTACAGTTATTTATACAAAATGTATACATAAAAGTAGGAATGTAGTTGGTTTGAGTATAGTAATATAGACAATAGCAGGAATTTAGTTGGTCGCCAGATGAATGCATTCATGGAGGTATAAACAGAGCTGAATTAATCGTCCTTATTGTGCCATTGTTGCATTGATACAGAACCATGTCAGTGACAGTCATAGATAGCAAAGTACTTCACTTGCTCCTACTGTGCTATTTTCCATAGCAGTAGAATGCATATCCGTAAATTTTGTTCTTAAAGTGAAGGGTTGCCCACATGTAATGAATAACTTATAAGCAACTCACTGGAAATTTTGTAATGTTTGCAGTCTTAGTAATGTATTAGTAAGCACCTCTCCAAGAAGGCTTAGGGATGGATTTGCAACAAGTATGCAATGACCTCAGTTATGTGGTAATAAAGATTAATACAACTAACTACATCAGTAAACTCCCTAGGCTGGTGATAATTGCAAACCATGCTGTATGGGTGAGCACATAATTGACACAGAAGTAATGACTACAAAGTAAAGATGTCCAGGGCAGTAAAATTCGTTGAGGATGGAAATTGCATTGTGCTATGACTTGTAAATGATATCTGTATTAATGTAAAAGTCTGAAGTTTGTGAGGCATGGGTTTTGCTATGGAAATTCTGATCAATCATTAGTCAGGGTTAGTAGAATCCATGAGACTCTGATCCCTGAAATATTGGCAGCGAGCAACAGCAGTCATACTGCAAATAAACCTTGGAGTTCTGTGTATTTTCCCTGTGATTGACAAAGATGCATGCAATGAAATTTGCAGTTGACAGGTTAGACTCAAAATAAATGCATAACTGCAGAAAAACTTGTAAAAAATGACTTTCTGTAAGACGTATTTCACCCGTAACAGAGAGATAAAGATAAAGGGAGACTGTTGACACGTCAGTATAGATTCTGCAAGTATAACCAACGGGTGTAAAAAAAAAGAGATGTGGATAGGTCGGAGCCTAACAAGACTGCAGGTGCAGTAAGTGCTCCAAAGGATAAGAGTCAGACATAAATGTGCGAATCAGACACAAAACTGTAAAACACATGAACACAAACACCAAGAATGGGAATATGAGGTTAATCGTCTTTCATATTACTGTGATAAGGTAAATAATGAGGAAGAGGATGGAACTGGTTGTGAACTGACTAAATTGTATGCCGTTATCTGTTGACTTCATTGCTCAGATGATCCAGTCATGTGACAGAAAACCATACATTTTATGATGAGCAGACCACAAATATAAGGCACAAAGCTGGATATTCATCATTACTCTGACCAGATAGGAGGTATGGCTGGAACCAGCAGTGGTGCAAACTACTGTCTGAATGATTGCTATTGGAAAGGGATGTAGTAGCCATGAATGACTTTATAAGGTTCTTTGGATGGCATTACACACGAAAAACACAAGACCTGTTGAGTTTGTAAATAAAGCATATCCAAACATGTCTTGCTGAAGACACCTTGTCTGCAGCCAAGTGCTAGAATGCACAAGGAAGCAGAGAGTTTAATTACATAATTTGTAAATATGCATCATAACAGATCGGCAGAAGTCACTGTCCCCGTGGCTGCAGTGACCTTCTGGTTGCAGATCATGAAATTGAATTATTAAATACAGACAATATAAATTGAACCCAAAGCCGTACATATAGGTTCAATTCAAGTAATTGACATGAGCCAAATAAATGCAGGTGCACAGATTCATGTGCTTTGTCAGTACAAATGCCATGAGCCAGCTAGTCAACACACATAGTATAGGTGCCCTTGCCCCATACATCAGGAATGTTTTGTACTACTTTAAACCATGTAATTGTAAGCAGCACAGCCCAGAACACTACTTTAAACTATCCAAACACCTTTTCCTCTGGTTTTCCCACATACTCTACACCATTGTTGTATACAAGCGGGGGAATTTTAACAAACAAAAACAAGAAAATGATAGGGGCTGCAATAGCTATCATGCAACAACAAGTGGAAGAAGCTGAGGGTGGTGAGGATGACAATGCTGCCGACCAACCCACAGTCAGGAGATGGATAAGAGTGTACAGACCCAGGGTAACCTACCAGTGGCTACATGAGCTGTAGATAGTGGAGCATTATAGGGTGGACAGGGACCTCATACAGCAAATTGTTGAGCTGTGCCGGCCATGCCTCACACACACAACTAACAGAGGGGAACCCATCCCAGTGGATACCAAGGTATGTGTAGGCCTAAGAATGCTAGCTACAACAACCTTCCAATGGCCAACTGGGGATATCATGTGCATCTGACAGGCATCAGCATCCAGGGTACTCCACCAGTTCCTTGATGCCATGTCAGCACATGCTGGTGAGCATGTATATTTCGCCAACACCCATGAAGTGTTGGCCAGCAATATGCATCTCTTCCACCAAATAGCAGAATACCCTGAGGTAGTGGGTGCTATAGACTGCAAGTACATATGCATCAAAGCACCACCCAGTGAGTGAGGTAGGGTCTACATCAACCACAAGGGCATCCCCTCCATCAATTGCCAGGTTGTGTGCGATACCCAGGGCATAATAATAAATGTGTGTGCTGGCTGCACTGGAAGCTATCACGATTCCCACATCTGGCATCTGATGCAGCTGTACCAGAGATTTTCCAAAGGGGACATCTCTTACAGTCACCTAGTAGGGGATGCTGGTTATGACTGGATCCGTGGCTGATGACACCCATCATAAATGCACACACACCCATACAAGAACTCCATAATGAGGCACACACACTGACCATAATTATAATAGAGCGTGTGTTTGCGATGCTCAAGTCATGGTTCCGGTGCCTGTATACATCGGTGGAGCCTTGTAGTAATCACCAGCTACATGTACTCAAATAGTCATCTTATGTGCCATGCTACACAATATGATCCTGTGGAAACAGCTTCAGCAGGAACAGCACGGGGCAGGGTCACCCAGCCCCCCACCATTGCCAAGGTCTGCACAGCCACAGAGTGACTTGGAGGAACAACAACATGAGCCTGCCCCAGTAGGAAGAACGAGGTGTGCTCGATATGCCCTAGTATTTGGCAAAGAGGCAACGCATAGCACATACACTGACACAGGAGGGACCCAGGGAATGACACTTTTCTCTGATGCACAGATACAGTAAAAGGGATGCCAAACATGACACTACCTGTGCCCAACCACATTTAGGGAGTGTACTATGTGCATCCGACAGAGGCAGCCCTCCAGCATCATCCTCAATACTGGCACACCCCCAAGGTAAGTCACTCACCTTACCAATTGCCAAATGGAGTAGTATGTGTTGTTACCTGTATCTATGATATTGATGTGAGCATGAAGGGAATCAGGTGGCTGAATGGGATGCCAGCAGATATTAGACACCTATAGTGGCAGCATGAGATCTGTAACAAATACTGGTGTCACCATAGTAGCCCGTACTACACATGGTGACAAAACCCCACTGCAGGAAATGTGCTGGCCCACATGTGTGACCATATGACACACACATGCCAGTCAGGGAGGTTCACATACCCAATAAGAGTCTCAGCCAGCAGGACAGGTTTAAACAAACACAAACAAAGGCTGTGCTAAGGCCTCTGAATGATGCCTGTGAGTAACCTCCCCCCCCAGGCCTACACAGACAGACTACATCAGGTCAGGTAGTTGGATATTAGTTCTGAAGGGTAGGAAGTTAGAAACTAATATGTAAGTCAATCAAACCTAAGATCTGTAGTACACTCATATGCCTCTAGTCAGCATGATAGGTTAGAAAACACAATGAAATAGAGTACCGGACATACCAGTACAGTCATAGCGAATGTGTACAAGTGTCAGGTGTGCCCCCCCAATCCTGTGTAGATGTAGAAACAGTCAGGTGTGCCCCACCCATATCCTAAGTAGACATGTAGTAACAGTCATGTGTGCCCCCCAATCCTATGCAGACATGTAGTAAGGTGTACCCCCCAATCCTATGTAGAAATGTAGTAACAGTCAGGTCTGAACCCCTCCACTCCCATGTAGCAATGTAGAAACAGCTGTGCCTCACCCAATCCTATGTAGACATGTAGTAACAGTCAGGTGTGCCCCCAGTCCTATGTAGAAATGTAGTAACTGTCAGGTGTGCCCCACCACACTCGCTTGTAGCAATATAGAAAGAGTATGGTAGAGATCTAGTAACAGTCAGGTGTGCCCCCTCCATAAACTATGTAGACATGTAGTAACAGTTAGGTGTGCCCCCAATCCTGTGTAACAATGTAGAAACAGTTAGGTGTGCCCCCCCATACCTATGTAGACATGTAGTAACAGGTGTGCACCCCCAATCATATGTAGAAATGTAGTAACAGTCAGGTGTTCCCCCCCCCACTCCTGTGTAGCAATGTAGAAACAGTCAGGTGTGCCCCCCCCAATCCTATGTACATATGTAGTAACAGTCAGGTGTGCCCCCCAATCCTGTGTAGCAATGTAGAAACAGTTAGGTGTGCCCCCCAATACCTATGTAGACATGTAGTAACAGTCAAGTGCCCTCACCACAATCTTATGCTGAAAAGTAGAAATGGTTTGGTGTGCACCCCCAATCCGATGTACACATGTATTAGTAACTATCAGGTGTGCCCCCCACTCCTATGTAAAAATGTAGTAACAGTCAGGTGTGACCCCAATCCTATGTAGAAATGCACTAGCATGTATGTGTAGGTATAATACCAGTGGAGCACAGATGCCCAGAGGTGGCCAAGGTAGCAGTTTAGATTGCAGCATTTGCACAATATGCAGGTATGTGAGTGTTAGGTTGGTGTGTGTTTCATTTGTGTGAGAGTGGTCAGTATGTATGCATGTTGAGTTTTTACCTGGTGGCCATTGCCCACTACTGCCGATGACAGCACCAAGTCCTCACAACTACAGTGCACCAGACAATCCCCACCAGTATAACACATGCTATGAGAAAGCCATTGTAAATGTATGGTGGTAATATGTGTCACCACCTCAAAAATGGACATGACATGGCTGTTGGCCTAGATATACAAGCAGTACACAGGGAAATGTACCCCAGACATACAGTATATAATGTGTAACTGTGAAATGGACACACCCTTGAAATTGTACATACAGGTATGCATCACATTATCTGGCCCTGTAGTAGGGAATAGCGGTGTCTTCCGGCCAAACACTTGTAGATCACAAAGGTGATAGGACTGATGTAGTGGGGAACAGCTGATGCACCTGCACATGCCATCATAACTGGAATGCCATATGCATATCTGTGAGTCAGATGCAAGTAGTGCCCATAGCACACATGCACCCAGCTCACCCAAACACCAACCACAGGTACCTCTCTGGGCGGATACCTGATGTTGGGAATGGGCTTATGACCCCCACCTGTGTATGGCAATAGCAAAAAAATGCAGCATGCAGTGCAGGTGTCCCACACAGGTGTGTCCCTAGCTGTAGGTATCACCCTGCCAGCATCCACACCACCTGATCAATACAGATAAAAAGTATTGGCATGAACACCTAGCACTCCCCCTGCCCCTAGGGTGATGTCTACCATTGAAACCTCTTCCCCATCCCCTGGAAGAGGAATCCTCCTGAACATCCCGGAAGAAAGACTGCACCTTCCGAAACCACATTTTCTTACTCCCCTTCTGTGTCTTAGAAAAGGACCTCTGAGGGGCAGAAAACCTGATCCCAATGGCCGACAATGTCTTCCCTTTCTGTTCACTGTGGGTCAACGTTTCTTTCACAGTGGGACCAAAGAGAGTGGAACCATCAAAAGGGGCATTAATAAACAACATCTTGAAGGCTTCTGCAAACCCGCTCAGGTGCAGCCAGGCATGATGCCTAATGGCGATGCCTGAGCCTGCTGCCTGTGAGGACCTTTTTGCAGCACTGGAGATTAGCTTCATAGATGAATTTGCAACTGAATGAAGGGTTGACAGCTTTGGAGAAACTACTTTGAATTCCTCCTCAGACATGGACACAGAGACGGAAGTAGACAGTTCCTTTACCAAATCCCTCTGGAGATGGGTGAAATGTGCAAGATAATTTAATGCAGTGACTGAGACCTAGTTCAAGGGTCCAGACCACACCCCTGCATTACCAGACTATAACTCATACCACACTTTTTAGCCACCTAACCTAAACCGGAACACCAAAAGTGGAGGTGTGTCCATATTCATTAAGGATATCCACACCTCCAGGCTAGTTGCTATGCATAATGCATCTGAGGTTATCCAAGTGCAACTAACTCTGGGCAAAACTGCAATCCAAATTGTAGCTTGCTACAGATCCCCGCCATGCCCCAGGATTTCCACTCCTCTTTTCTTGATATACTGGAAAATATTAGGGTTCAACCAAACACCCTAATAATGGGTGATTTCAACTACCCCACCATTAACTGGGAAAACTATTCATGTACCAACTCCTTCACTCAACGCTTTCTGGAATTCATAAATTCCAATGCCCTGGATGATCTTATCCACACCCCACCAGGGGCAACAATATCCTAGACCTAGTCATTACCAACATGCGTGACCAGTGTTCCACAGCTGAAGTCAATTCCTCGTTGGTCAGATCAGACCATAAGCTAATCACCCTAGATATCCATATCCCACCCCTACTTCCCAGTAAGGAAACCAGGGTAAAAACATTTCTCTAAAGCCAACTTTATGCTTCTTAAGACAGAAGTGGCAAACTTCATGACACCCATGCAGATGGACAATACAGTTACGACTGCCGAATCCTACACAGTTGCACTCTATAAGCACTTACACGAGTACAAGGATCGTGCCATCCCAAACAGAACCAAGACACTATCCTCCAAAAAAAGGAAGCCAATCTGGTGGTCCCCAGCTATAAACAAACTCTGCAACAGAAGGAAAAAACTGTTGCAAAAGAGAGTAAAATCCCATGAGTGGAGGAGTTTCCTGGTCAGCCTCAGTAAGAAGCTGAAATCCCTTATAAGATCCTCCAAAGCTAGCTACAAAAACAAAATTGCCACTGATTCTAGGAACAACCACAAAGCATTCTATAGCTGTGTCAAGAATCTCAATGGCAAGACCCAAATCTGCTCTGAGTTACAGCACAACGGCATGAAAATTACCGAACCAACTGATATTGCAAACATCCTGGCAGACAGGTTCAGTGCTAACTTTACCCCTCTCTCACCCACTAAAGGGCCCA